>NW_024081092.1:1043962-1068768 GCF_003009895.1 Hyaena hyaena | reverse complement strand
CTTCTTCTCCCCCTTGTTCCTCCGTTAAGTTCCTCCTAATCCTCCTATACGTGCAAACATATGGTATCTGTCCTGCTCTGCCTGACTTATTTCGCTCAGCATAACACCCTCAAGGTCCATCCATGTTGCTACACATGGCCAGATTTCGTTGTTTCTCATTGCCGTGTAGTATTCCATTGTATAGATAAACCACATCTTCTTGATCCATTCATCTGTTGATGGACACTTAGGCTCTTTCCATGTTTTAGCTATTGTTGAGAGTGCTGCTATGAACTATGTGTATATTGTTATCATCCACCACAGTGGAGAGTGAAGTCTCTGATGTGGGATGTTCTTTTAGGTGAAATGGACATATAATTTGTCATCCAACCCATGAGTGAAAGAGGCGCTATTAACAGTTGTCCAGGGATTGTAGGTATAAAATTGGATGTATGATTATCTTATCTTAAAAGCCACTTTCTTAGGTGACTATCCCCCATTTGATTGTCTTAGTGATCAAATTCTGACAATACAGAAGTTGATCTACCATCAAGCTAATTTATTGTGCAAGAAAGGTTATACAAATTCTCCAAGATATGAGTGCTTATAGTTTTCCAATATCTGTATTTTGCTTAAAGCTAAGTTAAGAAGTAACAGTTGTATACACAGAACTAAAGTCTCATTAAAGGAGACAATATTTAGTTAGTGGTGAACAGTCATTGGCATTGTTAAGAGAAAACCTATGAAACTGGTGACCTTACAGTAAAGTTAACTACTGACTGACACGCTATACAGATTTCACTGTTTGAGGATTAATGATTTTTCTCTGTTTCACTTATTTTTGCTGGATCAGATTCATGGAGTAATTCTGCATCTCTCTATGTACTTCGTTTCTGAGTCTCTCAAGTGGAAGCCAGTGCATAATGACTTAGTTTAGTCCTTAACAAGGTAGCCTTGTCCAGGACTGACTCCCAGTTCTGCCATTCCCATTTCTGTCTGATCCTGGAGAAATTATTTAATGTGCCTCAATTTCCTCATCTCTAAAATATTATAAACCTACTTCATATAGTTATTATGCTGATTAAGTTAATATCTAATCTTTTTAATGTTCATGTATTTTTGAGACAGACAGAGAGAGAGACAGAGAGAGAGAGAGAAACAGAGTCTGAGCAAAGGAGAGGCAAAGAGAGAGGGAGACACAGAATCTGAAGCTGGCTCCAGGCACCGAGCCATCAGCACAGAGTCCACTGTGGGGCTTGAACTCATGGACTACGAGATCATGACCTGAGCCAAAGTCAGACACTTAATCGACTGAGCCACCCAGGCAACCCTCTTAAATTAATATCTAAAAATACATAGATCAATGCTTGGCATTTGGATATATATATATATGTATATGGCAGATAAATAAATGAGCAGTGTCATTTGAATATAAAGGCCATGCACACATATAAAGCCCTCTTCTCTTTTCTACTAGATGAGGGTGTACTAATTGGCTGAGCCCATCAACCTGACCATCTTCAACTGTCATATATTACACCTACTTATTATTTTCCTCAACATCTGGATAAGAGTGTTGCTATTACTCCAAATTTCTGTACCATGAGGCCTCTGGTAAGTGATACAGTCCTGAGGTTTTGATTAAAGCTGAGGAAAAAGGAGGACTTTTAGGTCTGAAGCTTTAGCTATATATCAGTACTGCTATGGACCTTGACCCAGCTAATAAAGCAAGGTACTTTCATTCTTTGTGTGTAAGTTCTTCAGGGCTCTTCTGAAAAGGACATTTTTTTCCAGTATGGGATTTGAGCATTCTCTCTGCTTTTAAACAACCTCCCTGCAATATCCTTCAAACCATAATCTTTTAACAGATGTAGATCAACATGAAGGAAGTAGCCTAACTGGATATGATTGCCTGTCAACATGTTCAGCAAAGGGAGAGAGTAGATATTGGAGGAAGCCTCCCAAAGTAGAAGATGCTTATTTATCTGGAAAGATTACTGACTAGACCAAGGAAGGAAAATGGCAAGGAAGGCATGTGCAAAGACACAATCAGACAGGTGATCATAGGGCCCCAGTGAAGCATTCTGTGGAACAATACAGGGAAAGAATAAAGTAGAAATTGACCTTGAAGCTAATGGGCTGGCTAGAGGTCAGGTCATGTAGAAGCTAAGTGACGTGGCCTCTATCTGATGATGAACAAGGACTCCTTTAAGCAGGGTCTGACAAGCCTGGATTTGTAATACTGATAGAATTCCATGGACCACTGGCATAGAAGAAAGTAGGCAATGACAGTGAGGACCAGAATGTGGAAGGACCTTGTTGGAAATGAAATCCAAATCTAGTTGTCTGGAGTGAGGTAACCAAAATAATGCTCTAGAGAGGAGGCTGTCCGTGTCATCCCGACTGAAATAATAATAGTATCTTTCGATTAGGACTATTGAATGGATTAAATGTTATTGCAGAAACTGGAATGGACCCACAGCACTGGATACTGGGCTATTTGCTCAAATTCACTCTAAGGCAACAGAGGCTGTATTTCTTCGACTATTCCCAGGCAAGCATGTGCTGCTGGCATCAGCCCCGTGTGCCCTGGGGGCAAATTTAGCTGGGTTTTGAAGTGTGAATGCCCCATTATATCTGAGTGTCTCAAAATCTCTCTCTTCACAAATACACACTGAACAAATGGAATGTGTTCTCAATAGGAAGTAACTGCCACTGGAGTTGGCACGATGCAGTTGAAAGCAAGTGAGGAACAGCTCTGCTGCCTACCTAGCTGCCTCTTTCAGCTTTTTGCTAAAAGTCCCTTTGGTTCTCTCTCCTCCACAAACCGGAGGGAAAATGCTGTGTGTCCACATTCACAACTCCAATGGTTTCAAATTAAACTGCCCCAGCAGCTGAATTACCCCCGCTAACGTTTCTCACTATTGTGGCACTCTGCAACCCAGAGGTTTCAAACAAGATTCCCTGATGACAGGCATTGTTCCTTCATCTGTTCAAAAATAAAGCACTTGCAAAGTTGCAATTGTGTTCACCACGAAAAGCGTTGTTTTGTGTGGTTTCCTAAAACTGGTGGGTGGAAAGAACATATTGGCAACAAAATAGAAAAAAAATCTCTGGAAAAGAATAGTTTCTAGCACATCTCTAAGAGGTTTTACTGAAGTACCTTTTATTTTTAGGACCTGAGAAAAACTTTTGCCAAGCAGATGACCATGCTGGCCTGGCTTGCTAGCAAGAGCCCAATAGAGGCTGTAACAATAGGACATGGATTTGCACGAACTTGAGATTAAATCATGATTTTGTCACACACTGCTTGTAGCAAATTAGACAAAACATGTAAGTTCTCCAAAGCTCATTTTCTTTACCATCATAAAATAAGTGTGGTTGAAACTATAACATGCTATTATAAATTGCTTTGCAAAATATAATGAGCTATGCAACTCTAAAGGATCAACATTATTTGATAAAAATTTGAAGAACACAGTCATTCTCTGGTTCCTGGTTCCATTAAACTATTCAAAAATAATTGAAACTTATACCTATCATATAGATTTATGTAAATATGTGTGTCTGTTTGTGTCCGTGGATGGGGAGGGGTATACTGAGAAGGGGCATTTCAATAGAAGGAAAAGGATACACAAAGTCCATGCAAAAAGAAGGCACATGCAAGTTAGATGATTTGAACAAGTCCATGTCATAGAAGCACTGAAAACTGAGGTAGAAAAATTACACCATTAAAGGTAAGTTGGGTCCAGGTCATGTAGTACATTATGAGCCCAGTGTGTTTGTTTGCATTTCAGGAGGTAACAGATGGGACACTCAGATTGGGATAATTAGGACATTTTGAGAAGATAAACAAGAAGATAGTTTTGAGAAAATAATTATGAAGATGATGGCAGGGCGTGGTGAAATTATTTGGGATAGTGCAGTACCCAGATCCTGGTGACTGTGGAGCCTCGTCACCAGTCCTTAAAGCAAAGAAGCAAGGGAAGGAAGCCTGTGACCTTACAGAAACCCAGGAATGGAGAGGGCTGAGTAAGTAAAGAAATCCTCTGAAAGGAGGCCTTAGGAAAGAAGAAAGCCAGTTCAAAATAACCCCTGCCCTAGAAAGGGATCCCTCCAGAGGAATAAATAACTCAACCTCACTTCCTCCTCCCTCAAACTTCTTGTTCCAGCCTTCTCGTGGCTGAATTCCACTGCAACCAAAGGTAGAAGAGTCCATGGATGGAGTCCAATGTGTTAGGGCACTGGGTCAAGCTGAGAAGAGACAATGGTGAATCTGGAGTGGCTTTCCTTTAAGGAATGTGTCTTTATTCTAAAGGCAGTGGAAGCTGCCAGTCTTAGAATCCTTTGCCTTACAGCCCCTGTGGTTCTCAGGCTGGCATGTACTTCTACAGTTCACATGCTTTGGATTCTGACTGCACCTACCACTTGTTAGCTACATGACTAAGAGCTAGTTGTTTAATCACTTAGTTTCCTCATCTATAAAATGGGAATAATATTCAGATATTTTTAGTAGGGCTGTTGAAGGGATTAAATCTCATAATTTATTTAAAGCATTTACAGCAGTGTTTAGCAAATAGTATTTTAAAATGCTTACTCTCTTCATATTACTTCATATTATTGACATTTCAAAGAATAAAGAATAAAGTGTAGAAACTTTTCCAAAAAGTCACACAACTAGTCAATGTCAGAACTGAGGGAGACTGATTCCATTATAACCCAGTAACTCTAGTAATGGTAATCTACATTTCCCCTCATCGTAACCCCCCTTCCCCCACCACTCCCAAGATTGTAAGTTCCTTAAGGGCAAGTATTATATCTTACTCATTTTGCATTCAACAAGCCATCATAGTACACAATTTGTGTTCAAAAAATGTTTGATGAATAAGTATATAAAGCACTATGACACAGGTACAAAAGTAATTATTGGAGGAGAGAGGAGAGCTTCCCTTGCAAGCCTGCCTAAAATCCCTCCCTCTTGTCTTATGTAAATGATTCTATAAATCACAAAATGTGACTTGCTTTCTCAAGAAGGTACTGAGATTTAGTAATAAATTGTAAACAACTGACATATTGTATGACTGCTTTGAGGTCCATTACTTTGGTTGAAATGCTTGAGTCACCATTTCCTAAGCCCTTCCCTCCTCCATCCCATATATATTGGAAGGAGAGATGGTCTACTGCCTGTAGGAACTCATTAGAGCCAACATTCTCTGGAATCAAGGGTTTTTGTTATTGTTTGGTAGAGGAATGATGCATATTCATTCAATGAGACACTGTTAGTGGGCTTATTGGTGTTTTGGTCATTTCATCTGACATTGACTATAGGGATAGCCTGGGGCTTCTCAGGGGAAAAGTGAGACTAAATGTATAACCAGATTTGCATTCTTAATTTCTTACTTGGATGTGAGGTAAGGTAGGAGTCTTAAATAACAGAGATAACACAGTCATCTTAGGTTAGAATGGTCTTAGAGTGAATCTTGTTCATAGTTTGATGTCAATAATCCCTAAGGAAAAATAGACTAGGAGTCCAAAGACTTGGGTCATATCAGTGATAGTTGGTTGATCAGGGAAAATTCACTAAATTGTAAAATAAAATTAATAATTTGCCTTCTCACCATCTTAGGAACATCTGAGATGTTCAGATGTTCACTGGAATCAGATACAATTTTATCCTGTACATTCTGCAATTAATATAACGACCAATACAAAATCCAAAAGTTATTATCTTCCTGTTTATGCAAAATTGATACTTACACATTGTTTTCCATATCTGGTGGCTCCTTTGGTATTCATCAAAACTTGTTTCTTTGATTTGGTCAATGTTTGGCTCTGTGCCTGGGTATAGAAAGGCCCTGGTGTAGAAAAAGGAATATCTGCCTCCTATTCCCTCCTAGCTTTGGGCAGATCTTAGCAAATTATAGTAAAATTTTTGAATGTTCACAACATTCAAGTGCAACTGCAGTCTAGGAGCGTTGTGCCACACTGTACTTCTAATTCACTTTGAACATTTAGTCAAAATAAATATTTACTAAGCATGTCCGGTTCTGTATTGGCCAAGTGACTTCTAAATAAATATTAATAAAAATGTCCTCCTGCCCAAGGAGCTTATGGTTTATTACAGTACAGTGAAGGGATTAACAGTAAGAGCTTTGGGTAAGAAACCTGATCCTCTTTCCCCAAGCCTCCATTTTGACATGTGTAGAAAAGAGATAATTGTATCTACCACTTAAGGTTGCTGTGAAGATGAAAGAGTCTTGATAATTATAAAGCTTTGAGCACAGTGTCTGTCACATGAGTGCTCAGCTAGTGATGGCTGTTTTTTTTAGGAGAGATACACACAGAAACAGATCTTGCTGTGCCATGTGCTACACGGTGACAGAACAGAGATGTCTTTACCCATCTCCTTTTCATTTCCAGGAGTACAGACACTTTTTGCTCTATAACCAAATACTAAAATGTCAGGGACATGAATATGATGTTGTAAATGTTCCATGGAAGGAAGAAGTATCATTTTTTTCTCCAGGAAGAGGTATGCAACCTCATCTCTGCATCCATGTGCACTCAGGGCCTTCTTTGGAGACTAAAGTTCATTCTGAGGCCTTAATAATAAAATGCTGTGGGAGAAAAAAATTTCTAATTTTTCCTAAAAATCCTCCAAACTGTTGAAACTTCTCCATGAAAATTAAGAAACCAGTATATTTTTTCCTTCCAGTTGAACAGTACATTTTTCAAAGATAATAATAGGGAAAAGATTGACACTGTGAAATTTTAAGATATATGAATCTTGTGGGCTATAATTAACTTATCAAAGATTTTTTTAGACTTCAAATAGGTGGATTTTCTGTGCAAAGAATATGGATTTCAGTTTTTAGCTCTTTCAATCATGGTTGCTAACTTGATAAAAAGAAAAAACACTGCATCTAAAGGACGCAGGCCATGAACTGGGTTTTAAGGAGCTATCAGAACAGTGGTGGGTAGGAGGGGAGGTTGGGAAGGTTTCTCAGAGAGTGGTGTGCCCAAGGCTAGACATGCATGGAAGTGCTGAGGTGAGTGTCAGTGACAAACAAGGTCAGCTTTGAAAAATGACAACACATGCCTTTGGGAACACTATAGCCATTTAGGGTAAAAATGGAGGAAAATTTTTTTAATGGAGACATTCTGGTACACAGTGATGGGAATCTAGACCATGTCTTGTCACTTACAGGTCTTGCCATATACCACTGGAGAGTCTGGCCATTTTATAAGTAATTATGGTCCCTTCTTCAAGATGTAGTTGCAGCTTGAGCACACCTAGATGGTAATCATTTTGCTTCTGCTGCTTGCAAGAGCATCTATAGTCACTTCATAAAGTTCTTAAGTAATCTGTGAAATGGAGTTTCATGTACATGAGAATGAGTCAGATGCATGTTTCCTGTTGATGTATCTTAGAGCATCTATATATAGTACAGCTGCATCTAGAACTCTGTAAAGATGTGACTACTTGCTGCTCCCTGGTACCAGTCGTGGTGAAAAATTCAAAATGAGACTGTAAATTCCACTAGTATTGCATGAAAGAAAGAGCCTGAATACAGGTTAAGGGACTTTTTTGAATCCCATCCTCTGCCTAATTTTTCTTCCAAATTAATAGTGTTTTGAAAAAGAATAATTTTCCCAACTATATTTGTGTGTGTGTGTGTGTGTGTGTGTGTGTGTGTGTGTGTGTGTATCACTTGAAAGGAATCAAAGGTAGTGAAGAGAATTAACATTTATGGAATGCTTATAAACATATGAAGACTTTATGTACATTTTCACCTTTATAACAAGCCTCTGAAAGAGGCATCATTGTGCCTTATAGAGTAAAAGCGTCATGATGGCAGTAGTTGTCTTTTTGGTTCCCCAAATGCTTCAAATAGTGCCTGTCATATACTAGATGCTCAATAAATCCTTGTGAAAGAAAAATGAATTGAATGAAATCTTTTCAGTGATGAAATTGTAGTAAAGAGCAGATAAGTATACTTCCCAGGACTGCAGAGCTATTATGGGCTACAACCGGTGCTTAGGAAGATCTGAATATAGTTTTATCTGACTCTAAGACACAGGATTTGTCAACTATATTGCAATACCTCTCCATGATGACATTTTTTTATGAAAGAAAAAAAATTAAGCAATTCTCAATAAGGTTAATGTTACTAATTTAGAGTTAGAATTTATCTAGGAAGCAGACATAGTTGCTGATCCTTCCTGGATTATTCTACAATAGAATCCTCTCCTGATTCAGAATGGAGAGGGAATTTACATGAATATTTGTAAGCTGCTTTAAATCCTTTTTGAACAAGGATGAGTAAATACAAATACACAAAAAATAAGGCTGAAGGTACACTGTGGTTTCATTTTCACTTCAGCAGGTATTTACTAAGTGCCAACTCTGGGCTTTTGCTTTGGTCATGCAGCATTAGGGAGCAGGGACACAGTACAGAAAGGATACAACTCCTGCCTTAGTTAGCTCTCAGTTTTATTTTAGGTGGGAAGATTAATCAAATCAGCATCTTCTAAACCTGGTTATATCCAAGAATAACCTATAGAGGTTGTTAAAAATATAGAATTAAACTATCTGGGGTTGGGTCTAAGAATTTCTGTTTTATCAACAGTCTGGATCACTCTGATTCACAGGCACAGTTAGGTAACACTGAATTACATGCATGTTATAAACTCTTCCAGCTTTGGAATTCTATGATTTTGCATTATTCTAAAAGTGTTCTATAAAAATAGAAAAAAAAGAGGTGCATTTGTGTGCCAGCAGAGCATTGCTCTCAGAGGGAAGGCTAGGACAAAGGGGACAGGAGCTCTTAGTAAAGAAGAAGGTTGGTCTGGAAAGTCACGGGCAACTTGAGGCAACATAAGCCTAAACCCTGAATGGCTTAGGCAAGAGGTAGATTCCCAAGACTATTTAGGTTTGGCTAACTTGGTTTGACTGGACTAATAATGGACACTATGCCAGCCCACTTGCCTGTACTTTTTTATCTTTCTTATTTAGAAAAATAGAAAATCATTATACATGTCTATGACTTCATAGCAAAGCTACACAATGTAACTGCTTCCTTTCTTTAAAGGAAAAGAATTCAGTACAAAAATGGCCTTCTGTAGACTGAGCCATTTAAATGGGAATCAGTTCTTGGGGTGCCTGGGTGGCTCAGGCCATTAAGCAACTGACTTCAGCTCAGTTATGATCTCATAACCTGTGAGTTTGAGCCCCATGTTGGACACCATGTTGACAGCTCAGAGCCTGGAGTCTTCTTTAGATTCTGTGTCTCAGTCTTTCTCTGTCCCTCCCCCACTTGTTCTCTCTCTCTCTTTTAAAAATAAATGTTAAATTAAAAAAAATAGGAATCAGTTATTTATCACAGAAAACTAGTATTAGTATTGATGGTTATATACTAAAAAAAAATCTGTTAGTCTTTGTGTATGTTAAAACACATTCAACATATTACATTTGTTAATACTGTTAATGAGTAGAGTAGTTAACATTTATTTATTGAATGTTTAATACTTCCAGGCACTATACTTTGAAACATTTTCCATAATTGATTCAATCTTTATAACAACTTTATAAACTAAATCCCTTTTCAATCCCCATTTTATGGATGAAGAAATTGAGGTTTATAGAGATTGAATTCCTTCAAACATCCAGTGGATAAGTTCAGGGCAAAGACAGCTTGCCTCTGTTTGAATCCTCAGACCATGTTTTTAAACACTATGCTAAATTAGCTAACTAAATAAAATAGATCTTTCCTTACAACAGAATATTATTCTCTAGTCATTAAATTGTATTTTTGAAGAATATTTAAAGGTATAGGAAAATATCTATGACACAGCAGTAGGTATATATAACACACTTTAAGGAAAAAAATATACACATTTAGGAAAATGTTTGAAAGAAATATATCAAAATGTTAACATTTTTCTCTAGGTGTTCAAATTACAGATGTATTTTGTATTCTACCTAATAATTCTCTGCGTTTTCCATATTTTCTATAATTACTATAGTTAGAAGGATAATTATGTTATTAATTAAAATAAAATCTATTAATGCACTAAAAAGATTATAAGGAAATTCATCAAAATATTGAAAAGGCTCAGGCAAAAGAGTTATGAACATGCAAAAATATCACTTTTGTTTTATAATTTATAAAAGCTCCTCACCAGAAATATTTAAAAAATCCAGATGCCTTAGTTACTGATCCAGATTTTTATAATTGGCTATCTTTCCAGATAAGATTTATCTTTCCAGAAAGATTTATAATCTTTCAAGACTCAGTCCCTAAAACTCTCTGCTTTCTGGTTTTACCAAACCATTTGAAGGTGACATGACATATGTCTTCGTGTGTTAATGCCTGCATATTGTGGTTTTGCTTGCCAGGAATCACTGGAAGGCAACCTTTTTGAGGACAAGTTCATGCTATCTTAATCCTTATATTCAATGTACCTGATATAGTGCTTATGAAAACGTGAGTCTTCCATACATATTTGCTGAGTAAATGGAGTGGTTAGGTCCAGGCTGTAGAGCCAGTGGAAGAGTGGTGTGTAACTTTCACATCCCCTCTATGCATTTCTATTTGAAAGTTTTACTGTAGAAATGCATTCACTTACTAGTTATATAATTTGAAATATGGAGATGAGAAACCATGTTTCATTAAAATTTTCTTGACAAAAAGGAAAAGGTTAGATGTTATTATTTAGCCATTATCATCTTTTAATCCTCTGTTCAAATATCACCTCCTTCCTAAAGCCTCCCTGTATTCTCTTTAGGCTTAGTTTGCTTCTCTATCTTCCTTGTTTTAATTTTGCTTTTTACGTCTCTATACTTACATATTCAACTGCATTGAAATAATTTATTTATGACTGTTTTCCCTATTATGATGGGAAGCGTAAGTTGAATTCACTATTATACTCCAAAAGCTTAACTCATAGAATACATTTGTTTATGAACAAATATGCACATGACTCCTTTTGTCACATAAAACACAGCCTCTGTAAGAGACCTCACTGAGAAGAAGATATTTAACTGAATTCCTCATCTGGTTCCAGTAGTTATTCCAATATCCCTACCCGGTGAAGTGTGCCTGGCCAGCCTGCCTAAAATGGCCTTATCCTATCCCTTATTCTACACTTTCTGTTTCCTTTCCCTGTAACATTTTCCTCCTTAGTACTTATTATTATCTAACATGGTATACACTTTACTTATTTATCTCTTTATTGCTTTTCTCTCCTTACTAGAATATAAGCCCCATGAAGACAGAGATACATGACTGTTTTGTTCACTGCTGTATCCCTAAGCCTAAAAGAGGCCCTGGTATACAGGGGCATCCAACTGATACTTACTGATAAATGAATGGAATGTGAAAAATTATAGAGGTGTGCACAGAAGGTGTGTTCTTCTGTGGATGGAATAACTCTACTAACACACAATCTAAACATTTTCCTCAAATATATGACCAATGAGTGGCGGTGAACTCAAGATAATACTCTAGAGAGGGTTTGGAGTGGGAGTCTTTTATATTGACTGATGAGTAAGATCTAACTGAATCTTAATTATTCCTAGCAGACAATTAAGTGAAGGGAAGGGGTGAGCATCCTTTCATACAACATGAATAATTTACTGAGGCTACTCTCAGCCTCTGGTACAAGGTATTTTACTGAATATTTTCCTGCAAGACTGCCATCCACCTTAAACATTGCTTAGGACTCTGCCTCTCACACAGTCAACTGGATAAAGAAGGCTATTGATATTTTAACCCACAAATCTTAGCCAAAATAGTTTTAGCTTGAAACACACTGCAAGTATAACCAGATACTCATCCTAGACAGGGAACAATCCCAACAAAGTCCCTGTTGGAGCAACATGTTACACTATGGTAGAGCTTCTTCCATGCAGTCCACCAGGATAATAGAATGAGAGACAGTGAGGTAACTAACTGTGGTAGTTTACTGATAGTCTCGGCAACAGATTGGGAGCAATCACAAAAGATTTGTTTTGGAGTATTTGTTGTCTCTTTTTCTTTAGGGAATATGAAGATAGCATGATCTGTTGTTTACTCAAATCTTTCATATTTTTACTTAATAGGATCAGACTGCTAAGGAAGACCATGGACATTCTTTTCTCTGTAATGTGAATAATTACCCAGTTTATCCAAAATGAATAAACATTAAAAAAAAGTAGTTACTGTTTGTAGCATTATCTTTCATTGTAAGTGGCATTAATCATACATGCTTATACTTTTAAGGTAGATATCAGTAATTATTACAAACAACAATAAACCTCTCCAGATTCACACTGTTAATAAAATGCACAGCCACACCTTGATTTTGTGTCATTTAAGTAACTGATAGTTTGTTGGAAATGAAGGCAAAGCATCTATCTATGAAGTCTCTCTCTATAAGGAAATTGTTACGCTTCTGAGGGTTAATATAGACAAGAATGTTATTATACCAAGATCTTCAAACGTGTGAAAAGAAACTGACAAAGGAAAAGGCAGCTTTTGTTCTCCACAATGCTGGATGCAAATCTGAAAGACTGTTCACTTTTATGAAGACACACCTCATTGCTTCCTAATTTCTCCCCAGAAAAACAGACCAGGGATGTAAGGTATGACTGAATGACTAGTGATAACTAATTATCACAAGCTGAACACATGACCTGCTGCTAAGTATTGGGTCAACTCACATTTCTAAATTAATTAGCAAAGCCAATGAGAAGAAAACATTGAATAATTGAACATTCTTTTGATCCACATTTAGTCAAGATTACATGGCATTGTTGAGAATCGCTAACAACACCCACACATTTAGGCTGTAACTATATCTGGCATTATGTTTGTACCTTTCTTTGGTTTTGACCTCTTGTCGGGGGGGAGGAGTGGGAGGGTGGAAGAGCAGAACAGTATTAACAAGCCAGTCTTGTAAAATTGTGTGAATTTGAGTTGGTATCACTATCGAGATGCTCTGATGACATCATGGAATATAGCCAGCTATCTGTGGCTTATTGGGGAGTGTGCTGAGCTTCTGACACACTCCAGCCAACTCCAGGGCCTTGCTGTTACTGCCATTTGGACAGTAACATTGAGCAGAAAGAAAACCCAGAAATGAGGGAAATCACTTCGTGGTGGCTTTTGTGTTTTTCAGAGACCATAACATGAAAAACTCTCAGTGCAGCTGCTTCTACTTCCTGAATTTCTCACAGTTGTCAGGAGGCACTGCTATTAAAAAAAAAAAAAAAAAAAAAATTCTCTCTGCACTAAGACAAGGGAGATCCCCTGGCAAAAAGCCAGGAATATCCCATTGCGTGCTATATGACAGAAGAGTCTGTTTAATTTGGACTTTCTAGTAATTTATGGTTATGGCATGATTTATTTTTTTATAATTAATAGACTCTATTAGTTTAGAGCAGTTTTAGGTTTACACAAAACTTTATCAGAAAGAACAAGGATACCTAATGTTCTTGCACTTGGCTTTATTGTGCTTTGTAGATACTGCATTTTTTACCAAGTAAAAGTTTGTGGCAACCCTGTATCGAGCAAGTCTACTGGCACCTTTTGTCCAACAGCCTTTGCTCACTTCATGTATTTGTGTCATGTTTAGTTAATTCTCACAATATTTCAGATGTGGTAATCTGTGATCAGTAACCTTTGATGTTACTATTGTAACTATTTTGGGGTGCCATAAACTGTGACTATAAAAGATAGGAAATTCAACTGATAAATGTGTTTGTTCCAGCTTTCCCACCAACCAGTCATCCCTCTTCTTGGGCCTCCCTAATTCCTCAAACACAACAATCTTGAAATTGATCCAATTACTTATTCTACAATGAGCTCTTAGTGTTTAAGAGAAAGGAAGAGTCACACGTTTCTCACTTGAAATCTAAAGCTAGAAATGATTAAGCTTTGTGAGGAAGGCATGTTGAAAGGCAGACTGGCTGAAACCAAGACTGGCTGAAAGGTAGGCCAGAAAGAAATTAAAAGTGCTACTCCAGTGAACACACATATGATAAGAAAGGTAAAGTTTTATTGAGGGTATGGAGAATGTTTCCGTCGTCTGGAAAGAAGATCAAACCAGCCACAACATTCCCTTAAGCCAAAGCCTAATGCAGAGGAGGGCCCTTCTTCAATTCTATAAAGTCTCAGAGAGGTGAAGTAGTTGAAAAAGAAAAGTTTGAAGCTAGCAGAGTTTGGTTCATAAGGTTTAAGGAAAGAAGCCATCTCCATAACAAAAGTTCAAGTTCAAGCAGTAAGTGCTGATGTAGAAGCTGCAGAAAGTTATACAGAAGATCTAGCTAAGATAATGAAGGTGGCTACACTAAAGAACAGATGAAACACTAAAGAACTGTATATGAAACAGCCTTCTATTGGAAGAAGATACCATCTAGGGCTTTCATAGCCAGAGAGAAGTCAGTGCTTGGCTTCAAAGTTTCACCGGACAGGACAGACTGACTCTCTTGCTAAGACCTAACACAGCTGGTGAATTTAAATTAAAGCCAGTGCTCAATGAGAAAGAATGAAATCTGGCCATTTGTAGCAATGTGGATGGAACTCAAGGGTGTTATATTAAATGAAATAAGTCAGGCAGAGAAGGTCAGATACCATATGTTTTCACTCATATGTGGAACAGGAGAAACTTAACAGAGGACCATGGGGGAGGGGAAGGGGAAAAATAGTTAAGGAGAGGGAGGGAGGCAAACCATGAGAGACTCTCAAATATTGAGAACAAACTGAAGGTGTATGGAGGTGTGGGGAAGAGGAAAAGCGGTGATCGGCATGAAGAAGGGCACTTGTTGGGATGAGCACTGGGTGTTATATGGAAACCAACTTGACAATAAACTATTAAAGAAAAAAATAAAATACTGAAAAGTATTTAAAAAATAAATTGAAGCCAATCTTTATGTACCATCCTGAAAATTCCCTAAGAATTATGCTAAATCTACACAGCCTGTGCTCTATGAATGGGAGAGAAAAGGCTGGATGATAGCACATCTGTTTACAACATGGTTTATTGAATATTTTAAGCCCACTGTTGAGACTTACTGTTCAGAAAAAAATATTCTTTTCAGAACATTACTGCTCATTGACAATGCACCAGGTCACCCAATAACTCTGATGGAGATGTACACAATGTTGTTTTCATGCTTGCTAACACAACATCCGTTCTGCAGTCTATGGATCAAGAAGTAATTCCAACTTTTAAGTCTTATTATTTAAGAAGTATATTTTGTAAGCCTATAGCTGCCATAGACAGTGATTCTTCAAATGGATCTGGGTACAGTAAATTGCCAACTTTATGGAAAGGATTCACCATTCTAGATGCTATGAAGAACATTTGTGATTCATGGGAAGAGATCAAAATATCAACATGAACAGGAGTTTAGAAGAAGTGGATTCCAACCCTCATGGATGACTTTGGGAAGTTCAAGACTTCAGTGCAGGGAGTAACTGCAGATGTGGTGGAAAAGAGCAAGAGAACTAGAATTACAAGTGAAGCCTGAAGATGGGACTGAATTGCTATAATTTCATGATAAAACTTGAATGGGTGAGGAGGTGCTGTATATAGATGAGCCGAGAAAGTAGTTTCTTGAGATGGAATATACTCCTGGTGAAGATGTTATGAAAACTGTTGAAATGACAACAAAAAATTTAGAATATTACATAAACTTAGTTAATGAATCAGTGGCAGGATTTGAGAGGACTGACTCCAAGTCTGAACATTCTACTGTGGGCAAAATGCTATCAAACTCTGTCATATGCTATAGAGAAATCATTTGTGAAAGGAAGACTCAACCAATGCAACAAACTTTGCTGTCATCTTATTTTAAGAAATTGCCACAGCCACCCAATCCTCAGCAACTACCACCCTGAACAGCAGCTATCAACACTGAAGCAAGACCCTATGGTAACAAAAGGATTGTAACTCGCTGAAAGCTCAGATGAGGGTTAAAATTTTTAAAGTTATTTTTAAATGTTTTTAATTTATTTCTGAGAGAGAGAGAGAGGAGAGAGAGAGCGAGCATGAACAAGGGAGGATCAGAGAGAGAGGGAGACACAGAATCCAAAACAGGCTCCAGGCTCTGAGCTGGCTGTCAGCACAGAGCCCACCGTGGGGCTCGAACCCACAAACCATTAGATTATGATCTGAGCTGAAGTCAGATGCTCAACTGACTGTGCCATCCAGGTGCCCCTAAAATTTTTAACAATAAAGTATTTTTTAATTAAGGTATGGACATTTTAGACATACTGCTATTGCACACTTAACAGACTATAGTATAAACATAACTTTTATATGCACTGGAAAACCCTTCATTTGACTCACTTTACTGTGATATTCACTTTATTGCAATATTTGTTTTATTACTGTGGTCTGGAAACACACCTGAAACATCTTCGAAGTTTGCCTTCACAGAGTTCTTATATACTCCCTCACCCCACATCCAGGATCTGCTATCGTTAGAATATTGCATCAGTGTAGTACATTTTTTATAATTGATATAACATGTACACTGTGATAGTACCCTGCAAAATAGTTTCACTGCCCTAAAAATCCCCTTTGCTCTACCCATTTATCTCATTCCCCTGAAACTGCTGGCAATCACTGATGTTTCCACTGTTTCCATAGATTCACCTTTTCCAGAATGCCATATAGTTGGAATCATATAAGATGTAGCCTTTTCATATTTGTTTCTTTTGCTTAGCAATATACTTTCAATGTTTCTCCATGTCTTTTCATAGCTTGATAGCTCATTTCTTTTCATCACTAAATAATATTCTATGTGTAGATGTACCCCAGTTTGTTTATCCACTCACCCACTGAAGGGTATCTTGGTCGTCTCCAAGTTTTGGAAATTATGACTAAAGCTTCTGTAAACATCTGTGTTCAGGTTTTTGTGTGAACATAAGCTTTCAATTCATTTGGGTAAATACCAAGAAGCGTGATTGCTGGATTATATGATAAAAATATTTTTAGCTTTGTAAAAAACTGTTAAACTGCCTTCCAAAGTGGCTGTACCATTTTGCATTCCCACCAGCACTGAATGAGAGTCCCTGTTGCTCTTTGCTTTTTTTCTTGCTGTTCTCTCCAATCAAATGGCTGTTAACTGTTGAAGGGGTCATTAAGCTACATGAATTCTAAAAAAGATGTGGGGATTTTCTGAAAATTCAAGCCACTAGGTAGCAACTGTTCTGTATAGAGCATCCTTTGGCTGTATCTCTGAGGTTCTGGGCTGCAGCTACACTGTGATTTAGCATTTCCAGTATTCATCACCCCTGCAGTCACAGACCCCATCTTGGCCAACATCAAAGCATTATACTCTAACCGCATGTCTGCTCTTCCAGCACACATTCCAACTCTTTGTTCCCTTGGTAGCCAGAGTGAGCTTTTGATAATGCAAATCCTAACCTAAACCCTCTTAGGAGATAGTTCAAATCCTTAATATAACCTACGAAGCCTTACATGTGCTGATAACGACCTCTCTCTCCCCATCCATCTCTGACCATTTTCTTGACTGCTCAGTTCTACCCATCTCTACTAGTTCTCTCTCTCCCTCTCTCACAAGAGTATTGAGTTACTAACCAACCACAAAGCCTAAACACATGCCATTCCTTTGTGCAAGATATCCCTTCTCTCCCACTGCATCTTCACTTTTTGAAACCATATTCATTTTCAGGTTTTCACTGAAATGACCTCAGGAGAACTTCTCTGTCACTCTGCTCATATTGGGCCCTAAAGTTACTGGCTACCCAATACCCCATACTTCCTTTTCACAGTATCTCCCATAACTAATAGTTTGTAATTCTCTATTTGATATTTCCTTCTCTAGACAATATATTTTATGAGAGTATGATTGAATGCATTTTATTTATGACTTTATTCTCAGAATCTATAATAATGATTGGGCATTATAGGAAATCAATGAATACTTAGTGAATAAATGTAATAGTATAATAATATTATATTATATAATAATTACTAGGAGTTAAAAAGAAAATCTTCATCAAGGCACTACTGAAAACAGAAACTTCTAATCTCCAGGAAAAAATGCCAGTTTTTTAAATGGGTCCAGAAAGTTGATAGAGTCCTTTGTCACATAGGCTTTGCCATCCTCATCATCTACCACTTCTTCCTTATATGTAATGTTTTAGTAATGCTGGAGTGAACTGTTTGCTATTCCCCACCAACACCATGCTGTTTTATAGTCCTGTGACATTGCTTACTCTTTATTTTTACTGCTAGAAATATTCTAATTGCCTGGAAAATCACCTGAGATTCTTCTGATATAACTTAGATGTTACTTTCTCCAGGATGCCTTCCATGAATTCTCAGCCCAGACTAAGTGTTTCTGTGTGCTGCTATCTTATTCTATGTATTCTATCTTATTCTTAGTCCTATATCATGGCTCACATGTTCAATATATGTTTAATGAATGATATTGACTATCACTTACCAAATTACACCTACGTCATTGGAATATGTGTTTGTCTTCCACCTCCTTTTGAGTAATGAGAGGGTCCTTCTGAGTGTTAAGGGTAGAGGTAGGGTCAGGGTCCGAGCCTGGGATGCTCCAAGAATTGTTCTGCCAATAGTGCAGTGGTCCACGAGGAGGGCTGAGTTGCGGGTGCATGGGACGTGCTGGCCAGGCTTAGTGTTTGTGTTCCAGGGCCTGCCTCCTCAGTGGAGGAGATGAGACCCTTTGCCTTGTCCACTGATCTATCCCCACTGCCTGGCATGGGGTGGCCACCTGATCTAAGTTTACTGAAATTAACTGAATGTTCAATACCAAAATGTATTGAGTAGGGGCATATTTCCTCAAGCATCCTTTTTGTCCATCCTTGATAAACTAAGGGCTGATAATCACAGCATCCTTTTTGTTTATCTAATTGATAACCTAAGCACTTATAAAACACATAAATTTGCTGACTTCCATAACAGTTGTCAGAATTTATTTATTCTAGACTATAAAAGAAGTGACTGTGTCCCAGCTGTAGTCTAAACTTCCACAGGATCACTGAATCAAGGCCCCTATTATTAGCGTGATCTTGCAAAAATGAAACGCAAAGTAAGATTTGTCTGGGTTTTCTTGATCACATTCTAGCATTCTAGTCCTTCCTTCAGTGACCGAAACAACCATTCATCCATTTTCTCTTTGTAACATCCCTGCCTATCACCGAATTTCAGCACTCCTTCCTCTGAGCTCTACCAATCTTTGCACATGTCTCCATGATAGCACTTACCAAGTTATGAAAACCATTTGCTAAGCTGTAGGTCTGTCATGTTTGACTGCAAGCTCCCTAAAGGCAGGACTCTGTTCCATTCATCGATAAATTCTAAGAATCTAATCCAGTGGCTAGCCCATACACATATCAATCAATGCGTTTGAATGAATGAACCAACAATAACATATACAATAGGAATAAGTATAGTGTTATAAATAGATGGCATAAATACCAGAAAACCAAGAGAGCCACAATTTTTGAAAAATACAAAGTAATCTTGAACATCAACTCTGGGGAAAGAATCAATATTTACTCAATATCTCCTATGTACTTAACGCTGTGCTGAGTTCTAAGCACTTTGTCAATGTGCTTGTTTCATCTTTATAATAACCTGTCAAAGTAAACACAATCTGCTTATTTTTCAGATGAGGAAACCTTAATTCAGAGAATAGGTTTATAAATACCAGAAATGTCTGATACCAAAGTTCCTTTTCCTGTTATTGAGAGACTATTATTGAAAGAAAAAATATTTAGAATAAGAGAATAAGTGGAGAAAGATGATAAAGTGATCTCTGATTAAGGGCCAAAAGTAATACTCCCATGCAAAACTGTGTGAGCGTCAGAACACAAAGTCTCATTGGATCCTTTTGATTGTTTCTGTACATCTGTCTGTGTCTAAACAAATAGGACTCTTTCTGCTCTAGGTACACTGAAGGCCTATCCTGTCTATACTTTTCCCGGAC
Organism: Hyaena hyaena; assembly: GCF_003009895.1. Taxonomy (NCBI): domain Eukaryota; kingdom Metazoa; phylum Chordata; class Mammalia; order Carnivora; family Hyaenidae; genus Hyaena; species Hyaena hyaena. Next base: position 1,048,814 of record NW_024081092.1, on the reverse strand, counting down.
TGGGTGACATCAGCAGATGCCTTAAACTGAGATCCTTGTTAACGGATTCTTTCTTTTTCATATTTTTAATTTTTTTTAAATTTATTTATTTATTTATTTATTTTTTAATGTTTTATTTATTTCTAGGAGAGAGAGAGAGAGAGAGACAGCGTGAGCAGGGGAGGGTCAGAGAGAGAGGGAGTCACAGACTGAAACAGGCTCCAGGCTCTGAGCTGGCAGTCAGCACTGAGCCCGACGCGGGGCCCGAACCCACGAACCGCGAGATCATGACCTAAGCGAAAGCCGGACGCTTAACCGACTAAGCCACCCAGGCGCCCCAAAGTTTATTTATTTTGAGAGAGAGAGAGAGAGAGAGAAGCAGGGAGGAGCAGAGAGAGAAGGAGAGAACCCCAAGTAGGCTCCCCACTGTCTGCACAGAGCCCAATGTGGGGCTTAAACTCCTGAATTGTGAGATAATGACCTGAGCCAAAATCAAAAGTCTGGATGCTTAACCTCAAAGGATCTTTGCAAAGTTATAATTATTTAAGTGCATTTTTACTTTTTTTCTGAATTTCCTTAACACTTTAATTTTGCTACAATATATTAGTCCTGCCAAGTAGATTTCATAGGCATAGCTCAATAAAATGATTTAAGCAATAATATGTATAATGGCAGATAAAAACTTTTTAGTTTTTATATGATAAAATAATACTTTGTACTATACTGTTTTGTTTCTCTGGGTATTTATACATTATAAGTTTCTCTGGGTGTTTCTTCATTATAAGTTTTTTGAAAGTAGGGACCACATTCTGCTTAGCTGTTTATCGCTAGCATCTAGAACAGCATTTTAAATGTAATAACTGTAAATTAAAGTCTGTCAATGAATATTTAAAGCATATATATCATTCTCCCATTTGTTTATGAAGATTCTGTAAAGCCGACAAAAAATATGCACTTTGAGAGAAAGAATAATTTTTCCCAATATATATATAGGATGGGAAAAACTTCTCTCTCTCTCTATACACACACACACACACACACACACACACATACATAGAGAGAGAGAAGGAGAGAGAGAGAGAGAGGGAGAGAGAGAGAGAGAGAAGCTGAGATTCAGTGAAATCAGATCCTTTCCTCAGACCATGCATTGTGAGGGCTAGAGCCTAGGTTTTCTGACTCTGCTTCCTCTCTGTTTGCAATGTAAGCACGCTGGGGGCTAGGGGGTAACTTCCTATGGCAAGTCCAGCAAATTTCTTACTTCTTTAACTTAGAGAAAATAAGCAATGCTGCCATGTATGCTACAGTAGTTGTAGACACATTAACAAGTGAAAATTGAAAAGCTAGAAATAGCAAAGTTATTGTGGTTCGATATTAAGATTTCTGGGAGTTGACCCCACAGGACTGCAGATGCTTTTTCTGCTTGTCTAGTGTTACGTAATGGCAGAGAAATTTCTCAGGAACCTGAGCAGATTTTATTCTTGCAAATGCTTTTGGTTCTAGGGGGAGCTCAAGGGAATTAATAAGCTTTAGAGAAGGCAATTGTTCTGTAAGAATAAAATGAAGTAGTGAAAGAAAAGTGGGGGAAAGGTATGCCTGTGAGGAATACCACCCTCACTGTAGCAGTTTCCCGCACATTCTGAATCAGTGAGTCTCCCAATGCCTGCCTACTCTGCATTTCTAAGCTGGTGGGTAAGTGATAGTTACCAAAGTGTGGTGTGAGGACCACTGGGAATATACAAGATGATTTTAGGTACTTACTGGTGAATGGTTTTATTTCAATACTCATGTACTTTTATGCTTCTCTTACTTTTATTAAAATTACTCTGTTCTTCCATTTACAGAAGTAAAGCAAATTTTCCTTCTAAGTAAACTAATTTCATTATAGAATTGATTTTGTTCAGAAATAACAAAGAAACTAGTAGTATAGGAAGTACGTGGATATGAAAAATTATTTATGAAATATGAAATAATCATGACTGAAGTCAGGAAACATTATATTACAGTACAAGTTGACTTGTACTTATCTTTGAATTCCCTTGTAAAATTAGAGACTCTGGGTGTTGTACTCTTCGACATGTTGAACCTCTTTAAAAAAATTTTTTTTTTGAGGTTTTTATTTATTTTTGAGAGAGAGAAAGACAGCGTGAGCAAGGGAGGGTCAGAGAGAGAGGGAGGGAGACACAGAATCTGAAGATAGGCCCCGGGCTCTGTGCTGACAGCTCGAACCCATGAACCGTGAGATCGTGACTCGAGCCGAAGCCAGACACTCAACCGAATGAGCCACCCAGGTGCCCCGATCCTCTTTTTAATTTGAAGATATATGGATCATTTTTTTTCTGTCACAGATGGAAAAGTATTTTGTATTAGTTTTCTATAATAGACAATAGCTAGTAGAGTAGGTGCTAAATAAAGGCACCATAATAAGTGAATTCTATAATCTACTTATAAACTGGTCTCAATGAGATTTTACATTTGATGTGTGCATTCAAAAAAAACATATTTTAAGCTATCACTGCTTTTATAACACTTTATTTATTCACTCTAAATTATCCTCATTATATATAACATCAAGAAATGTATTAATTTTAATTGTACTTTTTAGTAATCTCTATACCCAATGTGGGGCTCAAAGTTATGACCCCAAGATCAAGAGTCTTCTGACTCTTCTGACTGAGCCAGCCAGGCACCCCATGAAATTTATTAATTGTTTTAATGTTGATATTTATCACATTCTCACCCTTGTCTCATGGGCTTTTCTTTCATTTCCCGAAGGTAACTGTTACTTTAACAGTGCAATGAAATCTCTCAGCTTCCCTGGCACTCTGTGGTCAGTAAACATAATCTAACAATGTAGTTTCATCAGGTTTCCATTTTTCCAGAAAATGAAATGAAAGTAGTCCTCATTATTAACATGTTCTGTACCCATTAAGTTCTTGTTTGGTTTCACACTGGTAAAATGTTTGTTTCATTCTATGTAACTTCCTACCTGTCTCTATTCATCTCTACCAGCTTTATTTCTACACAGTGGTCTGTAATAACAGCCTGCCAAGGAGTGAGCTTAGTCTTCCAGACCCTGAGCCAAGGAGAATCTGGAAGTAGGTTGGGGTTTCTTCTCCTCAGAGTAGTAAACAGAGTCTGGAATGTGTCTGCTGCCCCCACCCCTGATATCCTGGCTCAGGAGGCAGCCCCTGAGTGTACCCTGTATTGTAGGCCACACTTGCATGAACACCTGTGTATGTGTGCCTCTGCCTTTCCACTAGTTTATGACTGACTGGAAAACGCCTCCTCAGTTTTTCACCCTATTCTCAAATTTGCAAAGTCATAATGTCAAAATCCCAGTGTCCAGGTGACACTGACTCAGGTGATACCATTCTCCGTTCTACTGACACACTATGCACACCCAGCTACAGGGCCTCCTTCACAGTCATGAAGGGGGTGTCCCAGACAATTGTCTGATAGCCAAATGCAAAAACATAATTATTGATTATGCTGATATCTGGAGTAACCACATGGCCTAAGTTTCTTGTGCTATCTCCCTCTATGTCTATTCTCTCAGAGTAATAACTCTCTTCAGCAGTCTCAAAGTTGTACTGATTCAGACAGTCAATGATGGTCACTCTATTTACATCCTTTGAAATACCTGTTCACCTCTCTTAGCCGCAGTCAAAGGGACTGAACACTATGATTTCTAAAGATCCTTCCATTGCTAACATTCTATGAGAAATAAGGTCCATAGGAAGTACAAAGAAATACAAGCAATGAATTAAAAAAAAAAAACTTGCCTGGAATCCACCCATTCCAAGTAATGGTATGAAATTTACTTTATTTTTGGACTCACAGACTAACTTTTCCAGGGTCTTTGTGTTTTCACATGCAAATTGATTTGATGCCTACACAACCTGACACAGGTAAAGAAAGATACATTCTGATGGCCTGACATTTATCTTCTGTTTCTTTCTCACGACTTTTATGCAAGAAGCTAAGTACATGGCACTCAGTCAGCTCTGAGACAGAACAGGCTGATTCCAGCAGCTGGATTCTGTCTGGCCTCTCTCTTTCTAACAAGGTTATTTCTTCAACCAAGAAACCTCTGTTATTACCTAGAAGAGTTGACGTTCCCTGTCTCTCTTTCCAACTTTCTTGCAATTATGTGAGTGTGAAGAGAGCAGGGTCCTGCTTTGCTAGCATTTTCTATGGTGCCTTCCTTCAACTGGCCTACTCAGGCATATTCCTCTGCAAGACAAGAATGGATGGGGCAACAGTATCATTTGCTGATACTCTGTTGTTAAATCCGCTTGCATGGCAACAATCTAATCCATCACTATAAAATTAGAGTGCTCCTTTCATTGCATCAGTAGTCATTTTACCAGGGATGCAAAATTATTTATCACCAGTATGTGGAGAATGAGGCTGCATAGTTTAGCAAAGTACTGGAAAACCTCTGGCCCCTGTCCCAGTGCTGTTCCCATGTATTGGCTGTGTAGCCTTGTCACCTAGCCTCCAAATTTATTTATCTAGGACATTAATGCATTGGGTAGATGGAACTAAACTCTGGACCATGAAGCTACCTAAGTAAATTGATTATGGAATCCAGGAATAAAAAAAAAAAAGAAAGAAAGAAAGAAAGAAAGAAAAGAAAAGAAAAGAAAAGAAAAGAAAAGAAAAGAAAAGAAAAGAGAAAAGAACAAAAAAAGAAAGAAAAGAAGGCCCCTGGAGAAACAATTTGAATAGGAACCTGCAATTTGAAGTTCAAGTACTGAAAAGATTTCATGCCTACAAAGAGAGTAGCAAATTCTTTTTTTTTTAAATAGTTTATTGTCAAATTAGTTTCCACATAACACTCAATGCTCATCCCCACAAGTGTCCTCCTCCA
>NW_024081092.1:938972-1036567 GCF_003009895.1 Hyaena hyaena | reverse complement strand
CTCTCTCAGTGGATTCTGCGTCTTTTTTCTCCCAATCTCTCAGGTTTTGTAAGGTTTCCAATGGCTTCAGATCTTTTCTGTGTGATGTATGGGCGCGAGTGCAAGTACGGAGCTCCTTACTTCTCCGCCATCTTGCCTTCTCTCGAGAGTAGCAAATTCTTATAAATTGTTGTTTCTTATGCCCAGATTCAGATTTCATAGCTGAAGGCTCTTTCAAAAGGTACAATGCCGTTAGGGTGTACATCCTGGTCTCAATATTTTCATAGGCAGAGTTAAGAGTTGACTAGACTCTGTCTGTCTAGCCCCCAGAACTAAGTTGATGTCAGGGACAATGTCTTTCTCTGGGACCCCAGTGTCTTACATCCAGGAGGTATTCACCAAAATTTAAATATTGATGAAAATTAATGAAATTTAGGGGTATGTAACATGTATTAAATGTCTTTCATGTGTTAAGTTCTTTCACATCTTTTCCTTTTTCACACATTAAAAACTAAGACTCAGAGAGTTCATGATGTCTATAAATGGTAGAATAAGAGTTTCTGATTTTTAATTCCATGCGTGGTGCTCTGTGCTCTGACCTGAATGGCTGGCACTGAGGGGGTCAACAACTGGAGAGCTACATGACAGACTTGTACAGAATATCGTGTGGTATTTCCCCCCAGATCTATGTAAAATAAAACGTGGGTAGGGGCATCTGGTCATGACTTTAGACTCTAATCTTCATTCACATCTAGCTATACTACAAGATACATGTTTCTTTTTAACAAATTTTAAAAGACTAAATGAAATTAAAATATTTTGAAATATGTGAAAATATTTTTAAATGTTATTGTTATATTTGGGAACTATATAAATGGGAGCAGTAATTATGTAATCTCTGAACTGCATAGTTATCATGTCCGTAAAACTTACAAATAAATGAAACAATGTTTAAATGAGCTACCTCAAGAGACACTGGTTTTAATTCACTGAGAATTTCTCATGTTTGATTTTTATTTGTTTTATTTTTAACTTTTTTAAATGTTTATTTTTCAATAAACTATTTAAAAAATAAATAAAAAATGTTTATTTATTTTTGAAGGAGAGAGAGAGAGCAAGCGGGGCGGGGTGGGGGGGCTAAAACACCAACTAGGCAGTATAAGGCTAGGCAAAGAAGAACACTTTCCAATTTAAAAAAGTAAGAGAGAGGGGCGCCTGGGTGGCTCAGCTGGTTAAGCGTCTGACTTCGCCTCAGGTCATGATCTCACAGTTCGTGGGTTGGAGCCTGGCATAGGGCTCTGTGCTGACAGCTAGCTCAGAGACTGGAGCCTGCTTCGGATTCTGTATCTCCCTCTCTCTCTGACCCTCCCCTGCTCACACTGTCTCTCTCTCTCTCTCTCTCTCTCTCTCTCTCTCTCTCCGAAATAAATAAACATTAAAATTTTTTTTATAAAGTAAGAGAGAAATGTAATTGATTTATTACTTCCCCTTAGGGACTTTAGGGAATTAGAAATCTATATTTCTAAGTTTATATTTGGAGTTATAATAATCTAATCAACAGTGCTCAGTTTTCAAAGCAAGCTCATGGATACGGAAAACAGATTGGTGGTTGCCAGAGGGAGGGGGTTGGGAAACAAAAGGATGAAGGAGGTAAAAACACACAAACTTTTGGCTATAAAATAAGTAAGTCTTGGGGATATAATGTACAGCATGGTGACTATACTTAATGATACTGTGTTGCATACTTAAAAGTTGGGAAGAGAATAGATCCTAAAAATTCTCATCACAAGAAAAACAAATATTTTTGTAACTATGTAAGGTGACAGATGTTAACAGACTTATTGTGGTGATTATTTCACAATGTATACAAATATTGAATCACTATGTTGTACACCTGAAACGAATACCTCAATTAAAATGCAACAGTGCTGGTTTTTCAATAATAAAAGGGAATTTAGAGTCATGACCTTACATTTTAAACTTGACTATGATGTGCCCTTTGGCAACTTACTTGCTCTTCTAAGTCTTGATTTCCTTATCTGTTAAATGGGAATACTTTTACCTATATCTCAATGATTGTTATGAGGATAAAATCACACATCAAGAATCTAATACTGGGGTGCCTAGGTGGCTCAGTCGGTTAAGCCTCTGACATTGGCTCAGGTCATGATCTCACAGCACACGGGTTTAAGCCCTGTATTGGGCTCTGCACTGACAGTTCAGAGCCTGGAGCCTGCCTTGGATTCTGTATCTCCCTCTCTCTCTCTCTCTGCCCCTCCCGCACTCACACTCTGTCTCTCTTTTTAAAATAAAAAAAAAAAAATTAAAAATATTTTAAAAAGAATCTAATACCAAATACTCAAATAGGTATAAGTAATTATTATTAAATGGTGGAACCCACTATCATAAAGTAAATGTTCTTATCCATTTTCCTCTATAGATTGGAACCTCTAGAGGTCCAATACTAGGTCTTAAACCTAGAGCCCGAGAGACTGCAGTAGTGAGTTTGTCATGTTAGGCACTTAATGTTTTGAAAGAAAAGGTAAACAAAAAGTATGAACCTTGGTTCTTTCCTATCTTTTGTGTGAATTTACCATGTATCTTTGGATGATTTCTTTTTAATCTGTGGACTTCAGAATAAGTGTATTCACTATTCTTTTTTTTTAGTGTATTCACTATTCTAATAATTTAATAATTTCAATAAAAATAAACAATATTAATTATAAATAATTATAATCCAGTTACAAAAATGCCACATATTTTTTGATTGGTGAAAGAAGGTAACTTTGCTTTTAGGAACTAGAAGAGTATTTATTTATTTATTTATTTATTTATTTATTTATTTATCTATTTTTAATGTTTATTTATTTTTGAGAAAGAAGGAGAGAGACAGCATGAGCAGGCAAGGGGGCGGAGAGAAAGGGAGACACAGAATCTGAAGCAAGCTCCAGTCTCTGAGCTGTCAGCACAGAGCATGACCCGGAGCTCTAACACATGAATGGTGAGATCATGACCTGATTGGACACTTCACCGCTTAAGCCACACAGAAGCCTTTAGAACATAACTTTAGATGTGAATGATTCTATTTTTTTTTAATTTAGAAAAACTATATACACAAACAAGAGTATTTGTTCTAGCATTATTTATAAAAATTAGTAAAAATAATCTAAATTTCCAGTGATAGTAGAATGATTAAGGTAGGTATGTTTAGGCACATGATATAATATTTTGCTTTCAATAGATAAGAAAATGCTACAAGACAAAGAAAAAGTGTTAAAGTGACTTTAAAAGGTAGGATAATAGGAACACCTGGGTGGCTCAGTCAGTTAACTGTCCAGCTCTTGATCTCAGCTCAGGTCTTGATCTCAGGGTCATAAGTTCAAGCCCCATGTTGGCTTCACACTGGGCACGGAGTGTACTTAAAAACAAAAAGGTGGGATATAAAGTTGATAATTACAACATTTTAGAAATATGTATATGGAAATGAATAAACCAGAATGAAGAAAGTTAGAAAGTTTTATCTAGTAAAAAGAGATTTTTTAACTTCAGTTATTCAGAGAGTAGCTTTCAACCAAAACATTGTGAACTATTACTAACATTTGAAGACACAGGACATTTTTTTTTAATGTTTAAACTCAAGTTTCCATATTTTATAGTGCTATTTCATTATTTGTACTTTAGCATAGTTATAAAATCTCTTCTATCTCTTCTGAATATAAAACATGACAGAATAGAGTATAAAAAGATTTATTATATAATGCAAAATTGGTAACCTAAATATTATGTCTCAATGTTTGTGCAATAAATGGATATTTAAGAAATTCTATGATGAAATTAATGGTCAGAACCTTAGTAAAATGGTGTCTTCAAAAGCTAAATTGCACTTGACATGCTGCCTTCCTTAAATTTGCATTAAAATAAAATATTCATTCCAAGCCTTTATTAAAAGCTGTTCTGTCTATTGTTTGGAACAGCTGGTAGCAAGTATCTTAGTGATATAGCTGTTCATAAGAGAACTCATTTCCACCATCTGCGTCTGTGAATATGATGATTTCTGAGTTCACAACTCTTTATTGGTTTATTTAAACATGAACAACTATTTCACAGTTAAGAAAACAATGCCCATACCTGCAGACTCCTTTTCCTTCTCTGAATACTGAATTTTAAATAATATAAAGTAGCCAATACTTCATGCTCTGATCCTCACTTTCACCTCATCTAACATGGTGACCCTTATGCCTCTCTGATGACTGATTTGGCATGAATTTGTCCAAAACCCTTCTATGGCTCCTTCCTGACTATTGGATGAAATCAGTATATTTTGTCATTGGATTCAATACTGTCTTTAATAAAATCTCAATACTCATCTCCAACTACTCTTGTAAATACTCCATGCTCCATAATGAACTTCTCAATGAAATTACCTGCTCTTGGCTCTTTGGTAATGTTGTTCCTATACTTAGACTTCCCTTCTTCATCCCCTGCCTTTACATGTTCAAGGTGTAGCTAAAATGCTGCCCTATTCATGAAGGTACTTTTTATTAGTACCTTCTAATCGGTACTTTCGATTAGAAGGATTTTCTCTATATCCAACTTTCACATAGAATTTAAGTTAAATATTTCATAGTGTTTAGTACTTTTTCCATTGTCATTTTTTACCTCTTACTAGACTATAAGCTCCTAGAGCATAAACGTTGATGTTTGCTTTCTATAGCCATCATAGAAGTAGACCTGGTATTCTTGGAACATGATAAATAGGTTCAGATTTACAAAAATCTCACTAATGGTACAAATAATTCTCATGTAGCTTTCACCAAGATTCCCTAAACACTAACATATTACAAAACCATGAACAACTTTTGAGGCCAGAGAATTGACCTCAACTCTAAACTGGTAACTAGTCTTCTGAGTTTTTTCAAAGCTTATCCATTCCCCTATTAATGTCCTTTCTCTAGATGAGGACCCAATCCAGGATCATTTAGTTGCCATGTCACCTTATATTTTCCTCAATTTAGGACAGATCTTCAGTCTGTATTTGTGTGTGATGACTTTGTCACTTTTGAAGAATACTGGTCAGTTATTTTGTAGTGTATTGCTCAATTTGGGTTTGTCTATGTTTCTTTCTGATTATACTTGGATCATGCATTTTTTTGTAAGAATACAACAGAACATATTTTGAGCCCTTTCAAGGAGTCATGTCAACAGGCACAAGATATTCATATGTCTCATTATTACTGGTGTTCATTGTGATCACTTGGTTAACATAATATTAGTCAGGTCTCTCTAATAGCTAGTTGCTATTTTTCCCTTTGTAATAGATGAGGACATTGTAGAGAGATCTTTCAGAACGTGAAAATATCATATTTCTTGTAATTTTAAAATACTAATTTTAGCATCCATTGATGATATTGCCTGAAACAATTGTTGCTGTGATGTTTACCAAATGATGATCCTCCCCCTCCCCCCCCCATTTTCATCACTCTTCCTATGCTCACTAATTGAATTCTACCATGCGGAATAGCTTTCCACCCCCTCCCTCATTTACCTTTATTTAATTATTTGCTTCCAGGGGCGTCTGGGTGGCTCAGCCGGTTAAGCATCTGACTTCAGCTCAGGTCACGATCTCATGGTTCCTGGGTTCGAGCCCCGCGTCGGGCTTTGTGCCGACAGCCAGCTCAGAGCCTGGAATCTGTTACAGAATCTGTGTCTCCCTCTCTCTCTTACCCTCCCCTGCTCATGCTCTCTCTCTCCCTCTCTCTCTCTATCTCTCTCAGAAATAAAAACATTAAACAATTGTAATTATTTACTTACATTATTTACTTCTGTAATCTATTATTGACTCATATTTTTTCATTTAATATTTTTAATAGCATTACACAGATCTTGGAGCAGCACATACAATTTTAGAGAATATATAGTCAGGTTGCAGCTGGGTACTGTTCTGAATGTTCCACATGTTTCAACTCAATCTTCTCAGTAACACTATGAGGACACACTCACTTAAACATGAGGAAATTGAGACACAGGAAACTTAGGTAACTTGCCCAAGTTATTCTACCAGTGAATGACAGAGTTAGGATCAGAACTTGAGCAGTCTGGATCCAGGCTCCATGTTTTTAATCAAAATAAAACATTTCATCTAATAAAGCTTGGTCAGAATCAGGAGGGTTTTTTTCTCTCTTGTATCTAGCCAAGATCAGTAAGGACACAGGCATGTTAGGATCTCAGCACTATAGAACCAGAAGGTAGAGCTTACTCACAAGGGTGAGGTTGGAGAATGATAATCTTCATGCACAGGTATATTCTAGCAAGAATGGTAGAGCAATTGAAGGTATAACAGAGGATGGTTTCATCATGTTCCAGATATGCTCTATGGGTAGTATCTTTCTCTGTACTGTCTCAACCATGCTCATTGCTGTAACTGATTAGGAGGAGGGTATACCATGGGCATAGAATGGAAGAATGAAGATACCTGAGGTAGTTAATTAGTCAAATCTAGAAGGAAGACCAAGAATTATAAAATTAGGCAGCAACCACTGCTTGTGAAGAGTTTAATGGTAGTGATTAAAGTATATTTATTATGAAGATAATTACTATCTAAGTCTGGAAACGGGACTAGTCAGAGCTAGGTGAGATGAGTGGTCTTAAATATTACAAGGCAGGTAACCAGGCCTAATACAGAGCAGAGAATTGGAGAAAACTTTCAGTTCTACAAGCAGGCCAGCACAAGAGAAAGGAATATTGCAATTTGGAAACCTTAAAGGTCCCTGCTCTTCATAGGCACAGCAGCAAAGTAACTACACAGCCAGGCAAAGCCTAGTGTGCTTCAAGGTTAGACTAAACTTTTCAGTAGGCCTGAGAATGGTGTCAGGAAATATCTCAAGAGCTGGACATAGTTGAACAGATAGATGAGGATCTTTCATTCATTTATTCTTAAATACATTCATTCATTTTTTTTAATGTTTTTTTATTTATTTCTAGGAGAGAGAGAGACAGCATGAGCAGGGGAGGGTCAGAGAGAGAGGGAGTCACAGACTGAAACAGGCTCCAGGCTCTGAGCTGGCAGCCAGCACAGAGCCCGATGCGGGGCTCGAATCCACGAACCGCGAGACCATGACCCAAGCGAAAGTCGGACGCTTTACCGACTAAGCCACCCAGGCGCCCCTACATTCATTCATTTTTAAAATTAATGTTTATTATTTATTTCTGAGAGAGAGAGAGAGAAAGAGAGAGAGAGAGAGAGAGAGACAACATGAACAGGGGAGGGTCAGAGAGAAAGGGAGATACAGAATCTGAAACAGGCCCCAGGCTCTGAGCTAGCTGTCAGCACAGAGCCCGACATGGGCTCAAACCTACTAACCGTGATATCTGACCTGAGCCGAAGTCGGACGAACAAATGACTGAGCCACCCAGGCACCCTTTGCATTCATTTTGTTAAGTTTATTTATTTAGAGAAAGAGAGAGAAAGCAGGGGAGGAGCAGAGAGAGAGGGAGAGAGAGATCCAAAGTGGGGAGCAGAGAGAGAGGGAGAGAGAGATCCAAAGTGGGCTCTGTGCTGACAGTAGAGAGCCTGACACGGGGCTCAAACCCACAAAACAGGAGATCATGACCTGAGCTGAAGTTGGACACTCAACCAACTGAGCCACCCAGGTATCCCATGCATTCACTCTTTATCAAGTGCCTCTGATATCCAGGCATATATTCAGGGAATAGATCATGATCAGGACTTGTTCAAAGAATCCATGTTCTAGTGAGGCTCTGCTCCAGTAATGAATACAGGGTGCACATGGGAAGGTATAGTCATTCCAGCTTTGTGGTGGTATGTCTGGATAGGAGAGGTAAGTGAAAGTATCATGGAGGAAACAGATCCAGCTATAAGGATAATCAAGGCAGAGAAGCTGAGACAGGTGCCTACAGAAGCACATACCTCTCATAAATGCAAACACATTAAAAAATGAAATGTGGCCCATCAAGCAAGATGACTGCATTAGCAAGAACACAGCATCAAAACCACCTCCAGTACCACCTCTGATTAGCAAGTTCAGCTATGGTGGAGTGGAAGTAAGGTTAGGTTGTGCCAGAGATGTTGACAGACTCTTAAATAGCTATGAAATATGAAGTATGAAGTCACTTGCATGACTCCTTCTCTAATAATAAGGTTTAGAGCTGTGTAAGATCTAGATGGTCATAGAGTTCAATCTTTGATTATTTCTAATTCTAGACAAGGTATAAGAGAGATTGTTTACAATTGCATAATACTTATAAAACACTTTCATAACCATTATGTCATTTGATCCTTATACCAATTTTATGAGATAAACAGAAAAGATACTATTAAAATCCTTATTTCCCAGAAGAGGAAACTAAAGGAGCTAGAAAATTTGATGGTTGGAGAAGACAAATCCTGGAAGTAGGGCCAAATTGGGAATCAAGGTGTCTAATTTCTCTTCCAGTGTCCTCTTCGTAATAACAAATCTTCCCATTTGCCAGTTAATCAAGGAACAGCTCATACAGATGGTCCCTGACTTATGACAGTTTGTTTGACTTATGTTTTTTCAACTTTAGAATGGTTTGATGGTGACATGCATTTAATAGAAACTGTATTTCTTTTTCTAAGTGTTTATTTATTTATTTTGAGAGAGAATGAGAGAGTGGGGGAGGGGCAGAGGAGAGAGTGAGGGAGACAAAGAATCTCAAGCAGGCTCTGTATGGCCAGTGCACAGCCTGAGGTGGGGCTCGATCTCACTAACCATGAGATCATGACCTAACCGAAACACTCAGAGCTGGACACTTAACCAACTGAGCCACCCAGGCACCCCTAGAAACTATATTTCTAATTTTGAATCACTTCCTGGGCCAGTGACATGCAGGATGATCCTCCCATTTAGCCACACAGCCACCCATATACTTACAACCATTCTGTACCTGCACAACCATTGTGCTTCTCACTTTCAGTACAGCATTCAATAAATTACATGAGCTATTCAACACTTTGTTGTAAAGTAATAAAGTACTTAAATATAAAGTAGCCTTTGTGTTAGATGATTTTGCCCAACTATAGGTTAATATAAGTGTTCTGAGCATGTTTAAAGTAGATTAGGTTAAGCACTGCTATTCAGTAGGTTAGGTGCATTAAATGCATTTTGACTTATGTTATTTTCAGCTTACGATGGGTTTATTGGGACATAACCCTGTTACAAGTTGAAGAAGATCTATACTTAGAAATGTGGAGCCTGATATTCTCTCTTAGTGATGCTCCATGTATAGATGTCTCCTTCCTGTGGAAAGGCTATGATGAGGCGAGTAATAATGTCATATAGAGAAAATCTTTCAAAGTGTGACCCCTCTGGAAAACCTTTCTTAACATCTCTGCAGGAATTTGCAAAAAAAGGCAAAATCTTATCCATATTTATATCCTATACAAAAACAGGAAGCTTGCTATTCAAAGATTGCTTTAAGAGTCTCCTAGGCTCTCCTTCCAATGAGATTGCCACTTATTAAACCCTATTTTCTATAAACTCATATCTGTCCCTGCATGGGCTCTGGATATCAGAGACAAGGTTTTCAGAGCAAAAGTTAAGGAGGTGTCTCACACTTCCCGTAGAATTTTAATAGGTAAACAAATATACAAAGCTCTGAGGAAAATCCCAACATAAAATAATCACCGAAACTGCCCTATTTGGCACAGAATCTGAGTACTCAATAGGTCTTGATTATGTTTTACTTTTTAATGGCACAAGATCCTGGGAGTGGGGGGAAGGGAAAGTGGTAGGCAGATGATATTCTGATAACTGAGTACATTGGATCTTTATCCTTTCCTCAGTTTCCAAACACCTGGGACATACACACTTTGCCTCCCATGGCATATCCTCTCCACTGCTGGATATGTTCTGCATGATGGGAAATGACAGAGCCTGGGACTTTTCCAAAATGACCCTGAGTGGTGACCTTTTTGAGGACATTGTCTCTTATTCTGTGGGCTCCAAATCTGAGTGGGTTTGCAGGATTCTGTGACAGTAAAGGGGATATGATTACAAAGCCTCAGGATAGGCCTTAGGCCATTTTGGCAGGATCCAAATTATCAGTGAACCAAATAGCCTGTCTGTCTGGAAGAGATTTGAAGCAAATAAAATCACATTGCATCATATCAGAAACCTAACAACAATTTCTACAATTAATCACTAACCAAAAATGGCAGACTGTAGCCCCAGAAGCAGCAGATACTTCTAATTAGTGCTAGATGATTGACCATACACACTGATTTGGCCATATATGCTGGAAGGAATTACAGTTAATTGCCAGTGGTAATGAAGCTCGTATTGACTAGTTAGGCAAATATCAAAAGCAAAATTCAAAGCTGTTTTAAGAAGAGATCAAAATGATGCTGAAGGTTGGTGAACAGGGCAGCTGTTTACAGGTTTGTCAAATGAACTTTAATATGAGAGACATACTGGTAAAATTATAAAAGGAATTTAAACATGTACTGCCTATTTACTAAGTTCTGAATTTATAGATCGAGGATGATAGTTAGATAAATAAATTTGTACCTCAACCTGGTAGAAAGCCAAATAAGAGCAATTTGATTTACATTAAATATCTCCAAGTGAAGCATATTAATGAAAGGCCAAAGGAAAAAAGGCAGGACAAGAAAAAATGATACTGAGGCTTAATAGCAATGCATTACAAACAGACAGGAGACATTAACAGCCAGACATTCTGTGCAGCAAACCATTATTTATGACAAGGTCACCTTTGCTATAAGTAGATATTCAGCAACCATTGAGTTATTGGCTTGTAGAAGCCTTAAAAGTTACAAAAGCCATTCCCTTCATTTTACAGCTTCTTAAACAGATGCCCAGGAGTAGGGGATGGAAGAAAAGAGAAGACACTAACAATTATTAAGGACCTGTCATGGAAAGGTGCACATTTCTATGCTTTTTACAGACACCACTCGTTCAATCTCCTTATAAACGTTGAAAGGTGGGTGTCATTGGACCCAGTTCATACTGGGAATCTAAAAGGACACTAGGGCTTCAGAGAAGTGGTAGACCTGGTCCCCACTCCTGCTGCCTTTATGGGAAGGAATAATGGCTGGCCCATTTGGTGAACCAGAGGCACTCTGGGACTGGATTCCAGATTAACTTGGGAGTTAACTCTGACCCAGAAAATAATAACAATTCTATCAGAGGCACTTTCTAGGATCTCAAAAATAGTAACTGGGAAATGTTTAAAAAGTACAAGCATCTTATAACCATTGGGTTTTAGTACAGGGGAAGGCCAACATATTCCAGAATAGTCATATGCCTATACACTAATTTAGAAATAAAAAAGTTCCCTAGAGTATACTAATAATGTTGGCTCCCATTGATTGAAGACCAGCTATATGCTTGGCCCTTTGCTAGACAACCTACTTTTATTTAATATCTGAGTATAATTATTATTAGACCTTGCAGATTAAGAAAAAATACAATGTATCACAGAGTGACTCTCACAAGGCTACATGGTCAAGAAGTGGCAAAGAAGGTTTTATACCCAGGTTTAAGTGTCCCAACACCCCTGTTTTTGCTACACTACTCAGATCTCTTGACATTCCCTAACTCTCCACTAAATCCCATAGAATTCTCTGTTTGAAGAGTTCATTTGGACCTTGACCTTGTTAGATATCCCATGTTTCTAACTTCCAAGGTTTTTCCTATACTAGTCCTGTCTTCCTAAGAAGATGGAATGCTTAGATACCACTCTATTTTCTCCCCAGCATGAATGATGGTACCTCATATACCGCTGACACAATGTATGCCAATAGTAATAGCCGTGACAAAGGACTGTTACAGGCAAGCTCTGGGGAGAGGTTCCCCAGAATCCATTCCAAATCCTGGCTTTTTGCTGTTGCTAATTTCTGTCCTTGCTGAAAACTGCCTGAGGCATTCAAGTAGGAGGCCGAGAGGAAGTGTCCAAGGCTAAACCATTAGGGTTTGATAATATCCACTTAATCTGGGACCAGTATTTCTAAGGACACTCCAACCTATCTTTCTTTGTAGGATAGGTGGGAAATGGAGCCAAGTGACTTCAACTGACTGGATCTCCCAAATGATTCTGTTTAAAAAGATTTGTCTCCTTTATCTCATTTCCTCATCTCTTTCATAATCATATTATTCTTTCAATTGCTTCTCTCCTTTGCAGGTATTCCAGATCCCCAAATCCTGGCTAAAAGAAAAATCCAGCAACAGTGAGCCCTGGTCCCCAGGGAAGGTAACAGAAATGAAGAAAACACTTCAAAATGTAGAAGCAGCAGATAGATCTTCCTTTAATAATGAGGCCAAAATGGAAAACTGTAAGTAGACAAGTACTTAATGGAATCAATCAGTGGTCTAAGGGCAAGGACTAATAAAATTTAGGAGTAGAGCTAAATTCAGAATAAAATTGAATTCATTTTGAGAGAAAAGATTGAAGAGAAACTTTCTTGAATTAAGTGATTTGAAGGATTATGTTCTTATTTTGATTTCCCTGAGATTAGAAGCAGAAAATTCTAAGGAAATAATAAAATGTTTCCACTTCTCCTTTAGTCTTAGAAAAATGCTATACAATTTGACCTCAAATATATATAAATATCATAAAAAATAATTGTATTTTGTTTTCAAGTCTTGATTTTAAAAATGGGTATTCTTTATTACAATATTTGATGTGCTTAATGAGTTTTTATAATATTGTTAAATAAGACTTCATTTCAAGTTACCTTGTTGAACTGGAAATTATTGACCTACTGTCTAAGATAAAGTTACCCATCATCTATAAACATAAAACTTTGAAATGAAATTTTTCTTTTTATGGGGAGAAGAAGGGGAAAAATAGTGGGGGAGAGGGAGGGAGGCAAACCATGAGAGACTCTTGAATGCAGAGAACAAACTGAGGACTGATGGAGGTGGGGGAGGATGGGGTGATGGGCATGGAGGAGGGCACTTGTGGGGATGAGCACTGGATGTTATATGGAAACCAACTTGACAATAAACTATTTAATAAATAAATAAATAAATAAAACAATTTTAAAAAGACACTTTTCTTTTTTAACTTTTTACTGTGTAAAGTTTCAAACACATACAAAGAAGGACTCTCATTTGTCCTTCATCTGGTTTCATTTCTCTTCAAAGTTTTGTCAACCATCTTGTCCCACCTAAACTACCTCTCTTTTTTTCTCTCTCTCCCTGACTGTCTCTCTTTTAGAAATAGACATTGTAGTATTCTAGAGCTAAATCCTGGTCATTTTAGTATTTTAGATTTAAATGTTGACATCCAGGAATTTCACATTTAGACATATTAGTATTTCTAACAGATATTTAAAATATATGTATATATTTCACAATATCATAATCATACCTGATAAATTATTAAGAACCATCTATTAATATTATTTAATACTCATTTCAACACTGAAATTCAAAAGATAAAACTAGTTTTTATTGTGAAATGTAGTGAAGATGCCTATGGTATGGTAAGATGAGGATTATTACCAATGTGGCCAAGGTAGCCAGACAGGGACTGTTGGCCAAGAAACTTCCCTGATTCTGATTCTTTTGTAGAAACGAGCTTCCTACCTATATATCCTAGCTGACTTAGGATAAGCTACTTTGTCTTATTCTCTGTTTTCTGAATTAATTCTCCTAAATTCTAATTGACTATTGTGATTTGACTTTCTATTTTGCGATATGCACTCCTATATGAACTCTTATTCTAGATCTGATTTTAGCATTTCAGGTAACCTTTGAGCCCCATTTTCTATAGAGACACCATAATCCAGTGGTAAGTCTGTCATTATACTGTGTTAAACAAGTTTAGGTTTCTCCATTTACTACCTGTGTGACTGTACTACCTTTAGCTTCTTTGTGCCTCAGTTCCTTCATTTGTAAATTGAAGATACTAAGAGTACTTATCTCAAAGAACTGTTTGTGAATTAGAAGAAATAACCCTTAGCTGAATGCCTGGTATAGAGTAAGCACTCAATAAATGAAGACCATAACAGTTCCCTTTGGTTCGAGCCTTTGCTGTGAGTTTGATAATCCTGGGGTTCCCTCCACTCCTTTTGATCTTTTTAGCATGTCTCAACAAACACCTTAACTCAGTTATCACCACTCTTGCAGCTTCATTGCTGTCACTCCCACCACCCTGTTTGGGTTCATCATATTTTCTTTTGTGCTTCCTCTGAAACATTCACAGGCTCATAATGACTTTTAACAAATCATAAGGTAATTAATTCCTCCCCATTTTTAATTTACTTTTTCTTAATATTAGGCAATAAGCTGCTTAACAACACAAGTGATATTTAAGGCACCTTTGTTCAGTGTGTTTATAGCATAGTATCTGTCATAAATATTTACTGAATGAATCCCTAGATATTATATATAGGCAAACTTTTCCTTTCTTGCTATTTCCAGTACTAGTTATGATCATGTCTCAAGGGCCCTATGCTTCCACCTTGCTATATATCTTCTTCAGTAACTTTTAAAGGTTTTCTATTTTCTACTACAAATGATTAAGCTCTAGTTGGTCTTCAAAGTCCTGTATAATTCAGCCTCACTGGATTTTATTATATACTCCTACAGTTTTATCTTATAGTACTTGAAAACTATAAATCTTCAGTGGATAGGCAGATTTCTTGCCATCCTACTCATGATGATACATGTTTATTTCCATTGTTAGGCACTTTTCAAAACAGAACTTCTATCAATATGTTCCCCAAATGAGAAACTGGTATGATTATTTTGTTGTTGTTGTACTCGTTATGTTGAAAAAAGACATCTTATTTTGATTTCATGGTATTTTATTGGGTTTTCTGACTCTTAATCAAATTTTCTATTATATGATGGCTCAGATGGCCTAGTTTCAAATTTTGACTCACTTGCAGTCTGCATGAACTCGAGCTAAATACTTAACTTCACTAAACCTCAATTTGCTCACCTGTGAAAGGGCAAGAACATTAATATCCATCTCCCTGGCTTGCTCTGAGGGTTTAAATGAGACAATGACAATAAATGATAACTGTAATGATAATGGTATCAAAAATAAACAATTTATTTTCTTGGGATGAAACTGAATTCAGTTTGTTCCCCTTGTATTTAGAGACAAGAAAAAGATTAGGCCTACATATTTTTCCAATATATAAGCTGACTTTCTCCTGCCTTCTTCATACTAATTGGCTTGAAGGTGACAGATTTTCAGAATTCTTAATCTCTTATTGCAGCCAAAGAGAGTGTCTATTAATATGTCTAGGATAACTATATAGTCACACATTAAAGCTAACTGCAAACAGAAAAAATATATAGCATGAAAGCATTTGAGAATGAAGAATTATAGTTTGCTGTTACCAATATACAACTTTAAAGAATATAATAAAGTCAAGAAATGTAGCCATAAAAATGCCAACTCTATCAATCACACACTTTATAAATTTTTTTTTTAACGTTTTTATTTTTATTTCTAGGAGAGAGAGAGAGAGACAGCGTGAGCAGGGGAGGGTCAGAGAGAGAGGGAGTCACAGACTGAAACAGGCTCCAGGCTCTGAGCTGGCAGTCAGCACAGAGCCCGACGCGGGGCTCGAACCCACGATCCGCGAGATCATGACCTAAGCGAAAGTCGGACGCTTAACCGACTAAGCCATCCAGGCGCCCCACACACTTTAGACCATATATATATATTTTGGAATTTTTAGATACAGAGATTATGCAATTGAAGTAGAATTCTTAAAAGTTACATGCTTTTTACTTAGAGATTAATGTATTTCAGATACTAAATGTACCATCAGTATAACACTGATTCCACAAAGAAATGCTTTTTAACATTTTTAATAATAAAATACTACTTGTATTCATTTTTTATTTCTCATTGAACCTATAGGCTGCCATCTTGGCTTCCCATTTCCTGACAATGAAAAGCTAAGACCACAAAACTCTTTGCAAGAGTATAGATGCATGCTACAGTACAGTGTTAGATATCTTCCACACATATGTCCAAGAAGAAGTTCTAGGGAAACTAAAAAATGTACTTTGAACTAAATGAAAATAAAAATTAAACATCAAAAATTTGTACAATGCACCGATTTATAGCACTGAATGTATACACTGGAATGAACAAAATAATTAATAATCTAAGGTTTCACCTTAGAAAACCAAAAAAAGAAGAGAAATTTAAATCTAAAAACAGAAGAGAGGAAATAATAAAATTTCAACATGCATCAAAGAAATTAAAAATAGGAAATCAATAGAGAAAATAAATTAAACTAAAAGCTGGTTCTTAGAAAACATTATTTAAAATTATGAAGCTCTAGTCAAGCTGACCAAACAGAGAAGACACAACTTACTAATATTAAAAATGAAAGAGGGAAAAATCGTTCCTAACGCTATGGTTATTAAAAGATAATAAGGAAACATTATGAATAGCTCTATGTCCACAAATTTGATAACTTAGGTGAACTGTAACATCTCCTTAAAAAGTGAAAACTACAAAAATTCACACAAGAAGAAGTAAATGATCTGAATAGGTTTATGACTACAGTATGAAAGAAATGGAATCAATCATTAATAACCTTCCAAAAAAAAAAAAAGCAATTACCCAGACAGATCATTTCCATGTATGCAAGGCTGGTTCAACATTTGAAAATCAGGTGCTGTAATCCATTATATCACATCACATTCCTTCCATACTAAGGAAGAAAAATCATGTTATCATATAAATTGATGTGGAAAAAGCATTTGACAAAACACATACCTATTTATTATTTAAAAAATATCAAAAAACTGCAGGGAAATCTCCTCAACTTGATAAGGAATATGTATCAAAGACCTACTGCTGATATTTAACTTAATGATGAGAAACTGGGTACTTTCCATCTAAGATTAGGACTAAGGTAGGGATGCCCCTCTCTTATCACCCCTATTTAACTCTACACTGGAAGTCCTGATGAATACAGTAAGAAAAGAAAAGCAAATAGACCCAGAATATCCAACACAATAGTGAAGAAAAAGAACAAAGTTGGAGGATAGACATTACCCATCTTCAATACTTCCTATAAAGCTACAGCAATGAAAACAGCATACTATGGGTGAAAAATGGACATTCAGATCAGTGAAACAGAATAGAGAGCTAGAACGAGACCCACACAAATACTGTTAATTTATCTTTGATAAAGAGCAAAGGTGATTGAGGGGAGAGAATAGAGTCTTTTATTTATTTTTATTTTTTACTTAAATCCAAGTTAGTTGACCTATAGTGTAATAATGATTTCAGGAATAGAATTTAGTGATTCATCACTTAAACATAACACCCAGTGCTCATCCCAACAAGTGCCCTCCTTAATGCCCATCACGCATTTAGCCTACCTCCCCCACACACCTCCCTTCCAGCAACCCACAGTTTGTTCTCTGTATTTAAGAGTCTCTTATAGTTTGTCTCCCTCTCTGTTTTTATCTTATTTTTGTCTCTCTTCCCCTATGTTCATCTATTTTGTTTCTTAAATTCCACATATGAGTGACATCATATGATAATTGTCTTTTTTTTACTTATTTTGCTTAGCATAATACACTCTAATTCCAACCACATTGTCACAAATGGCAATATTTCATTCTTTTTTATTGCTAAGTAATATTTCACTCTTTGTGTGTATGTGTGTGTGTGTGTGTGTGTTGACAACAGCCAATATATATGGTGTATACATACATACATATATATACACACCATAGCTTCTTTACTCATTTGTCAGTCCATGGACATGTGGGCTCTTTCCATAATTTGGCTATTGATAGTGCTGTTATAAACTCTGGGGTACACATGCCCCTTCAAATCAGCATTTTTGTATCTTTTGGATAAATACATAGTAGTGCAATTACTGGGTCATAGGGTAGTTTTATTTTTAAGTTTGTGAGGAGCCTCCATTCTGTTTTCCAGAGTGGCTACACCAGTTTGCATTCCCACCTGCAGTGCAAGAGGGTTCTTGTTTCTCTACATCCTTGCCAACAACTGTTTTTGCCTGAGTTGTTCATTTTAGCAACTCTGACAGGTGTGAGGTGGTATCTCAATGGGGTTTTGATTTGTATTTCCCTGATGATGAGTGATGTTGAGCATATTTTCATGTGTCAGAAAAGAATCTTTTCAACAAATGGTACTAGAAGAATTGGACATCTATTTTAAAAAAATGAATATAGGGGTGCCTGGGTGGTTCAGTTGGTTGAGTGTCTGACTCTTGATTTTGGGCCATGCCATGATCCCAGGCTTGTGGGATCAAGCTCTGCCATGGGTTCAGCATTGAGCATGGAACCTACTTACAATTCTCCCTCCCTTTACCCATCTCCTCTGCTCATGCTCTCTCTCTCTCTCTGTCTCTCTCTCTCTCTAAAAAAATGGGTTATATAAAGTGCAAAGGCTAAATGCAAAACTATGAAAATGTAAAATGCAAAATTATAAAACTTTTAGAAGATAAGATAGGAGGGGCGCCTGGGTGGCTTAGTCGGTTAAGCGTCCGACTTTCACTTGGGTCATGATCTCGCGGTTCGTGGGTTCGAGCCCCGCGTCGGGCTCTGTGCTGACTGCCAGCTCAGAGCCTGGAGCCTGTTTCAGTCTGTGACTCCCTCTCTCTGTGATCCTCCCCTGCTCACGCTGTCTCTCTCTCTCTCTCCTAGAAATAAATAAAAAAAAAAAAAAAAAGAAGATAAGATAGGAAAAAATTTTTGTAACCTTGGACTTGGCCCTGAGTTTTTAGTTACAACACCAAAAACAAAATCCATGGACCAAAAAACTAAATAAATAAATTCACTTTTATTAAAATTAAAAAATTTAATCTGAGAACAATAGTGGTAAGAGAATGAAGAAATAAACTATATACTGGGAAAGTAATACTTGAAATACACATATGTGATAAAGGATTTCTATCCTAAATACATAAAGAACTTTAAAAGTCAACAATAAGAAAGCAATCCAATTAAAAATTGGGTAAAAGATTTGAGCAGACATTTCACCAAAGAAGATATACAGGTGGAAAATAAGCACAATAAAAGACACTCAATATCATTTCTCATCAGGGAATTGTAAATTACAACAATGAGATAGCACCACATACACTATTAGAATGGCTAAAAGACTGACAATACTAACTGCTGTTGAGGATTTAGAACAACAGAAACTCTAATTTCTGGTGGGAATGTAAAACACTACACTTCAGAAAAAAAATTGGCAGTTTTTTACAAAGCTGTTCATATGATCCACCATATGTGGATCCTAGGTATGTTTCCAATTGAGCTGAGAACTAATATCCACATAAAACCTGCACCCAAATGTTTATAGCAACTTTATTAATGATTTCGCAAAAGGAGAAGTAACCAAGATATTCTGCATTAGGAGAATAATGCAGAGAAAATAACTGTTAAATAAACAGTGGTACATCCATACAATGGAATTGTATTAAATGATTAAAAAAGAAATGAGCTCTCAAACCATGGAAGGGCATGGAAGAACATTAAATGAATATTGCTAAGTGAACAAAGCCAGTCTGAAATGCTACATATTGTGTGACTGCAGTTCTATTACATTATGAAACAGGCAAAAATATATAGACACCCAAAAGTATAGTGGTTGCCAGGTGTTTAGGAAGCAAGGAGAAATGAATATATGAAGCACCATGGATTTTTAGGGCAGTGAAACTATTCTGTATGATACTATATTGGTAGATACATGCCACCAAGCATTTGTCAAAACCTATGTAAAGTTGTAACATAAAGAGCGAATCTTAATGTATATAATTTTTAAAAAATCATTTAGGATTTTGGATATACCAAAAAAGAATGCAGACTATAACAAGAATATCTAACTTTATTAAAAATGTAAGAAACAAACAAGAAACAAAAATAAAAATGAACAAAACAACAACAACAACAAATGTATGAAACAAGCTCACTGAAGGAGGTGCTAGCCTAAGTATCTGGAATAAATGGAATCTATAAGGCAAAGAAATTATACATAAGTACTGTGCTGTAGTAAATGTTGTTTCCCATATGCATATGGCTTAAGCATGATGACTGACACATTAGTATCCCTCATTTGCATAGTTAAATAAATGGATAGCAGCAGATGGTGGGAGCCAACTTTCTCACCATTAGAGTGGGATTTTACAGATTACCAAGGTGAGAGGCTAGAATAATCCATGTGGTAATAGAATAGAATTGGAGACATCGAGAAGTCATGTTCAATTTAACATAGATGCAGAGTGTTACATGCAGAAATATTTATAAATATGTGTATACACGGGTTAGCATACACACAGATCTTTCTTTGCTCTGGCAGCTGAAAGGGCTCAGTACTAATATATAGCATCCTGATCTTGATTTCTATTATCATCCTCCAATGAAAGTAACCAGGAATGCTTGAAGATATCTAATTCTGGGTGCAGAAAATATAGAAAATGACCCTGGAGTATCTTGTAGTCATAAAGTAAGAAAGCTCTCAGAAAACAACAAAAAAGACATTGATGGAGGGTATGTCAAAGGGGCACAAGGACAAACTGAAAGAATTCCCTGTGGACAAAGCTGGAAAATTTGAGCCACAAAATATGGTATTATTGGATTACAATCTAAAAAATAAAATAAATACCCACAAGACCATACTGATAAAAGTAAATAATTGAATGAGTTAATAAATTGGGAAGAATAAACATATCTTTGCTGTAGAAGAACTCCAAATAAGTTATGTATATTCTATCTTAAAGGAGGGGGAACAAAACTCTACACTCTTAAAGTGAGGGTATATATAGTGACTTCCTTCCAAAGACTAAAGTATGGAAGCAGGAGGAGAAAATAACTTTATAGTGGAGAAACCTAACATAGACATTCCTTCAGGCAGGTGACCAATGTCAATACTAACAGTCCTAAATCACATTGATAATATGCATCCTTACCATCATGTAATTAAAATATCACCTTACCTCTGTGATCTATCTTCCAAAAAACTTTAACCCCAGTTAGCCATGAGGAAAACATCAGACAAATCTCAATTTGGAAACATTCTACAAAACACGTGACCAGTGCTCATCAAAATTCTCAATGCCACCAAATATAAAGTATAGGAAACTGTCACAGCCTTGAGGATTCCAAGAAGACATGACTAAATATAATGTGTTATTCTGGATGGGATTCAAGAACAGAAAAAGGATATCAAGTAAAAACCAAGGAAATCTTAATGAAGTATGGACTTTACTTAATGATGTATCAATATTTTTCATTAATTTTAACAAACTTGCCATATGAATATTTGTAATGTATTATTTAAGATGTTAATAATAAGGGAAATATGCTTATGTGTTTGTTTGGGAGGTAAGAAGGAACTCTGTACTATCTGCTCAACATTTTTGTAAATCTAAAACTTCTAAAAAATAAAGCCTATTCATAAAGAAATCTATTGAAAAAAAAAATCCTTGCCCTTAATTTCTTGATGAAGCATGCATATAGTTTCTGTTTTAATGATGTGTGAATCAGACATTTTGTTGGCTTTGTTATATATTTGTTTTTACTTTGGGATTGATAGTATGTGTCACTAAAACTGAACAGAATTTTATCACACAAGAGGAGTAACAGGAATATGCTTCCAGCAGAGAATGTATTCTTGACAGAAATTGATAAGGGTTACAATTCTGGGGCATCTAATGATTGAAATAATTTACAGCACATGTATTACTAGAATTTGGCAGAGTTTAATTTAAACATAATCACTTGATAATGTATTCAGTTCCAAAAAGAAGGACATTTGTCACTTAGCCTCAGAATGGATTCCTAGACAAATATGACCATATTGCCACTCAGCAGTTGCTAAGCAATTTAAATGTCCTTTTCTCATTTTTATCTCAGTTAAATCAGAAATTCATCCCTCACTACATGGTAAACCCATGTGCTCGTGAAAAATAACATTCAATAAAAATAGAAAAATGTGGAATTTAAGAAACAAAAAAGATGAACATGGGGGAAAAGAGAGAGAGAGGCAAAGCATAAAGCAGGCTCTTAACTACAGAGAACAAACTGAGAGTTGCTGGAGGGGAGGTGGGATGGGGGATGGGTTAAATGGGTGATGGGTATCAAGTAGGGCACTTGTGATTTGCATTGGATATTGTATGTATGAATCACTAAATCCTTCCTGTGAAACTAATAATACACTGTATATTAACTTAATGGAATTTAAGTTAAAACTTGGAACAAAAATAAAAACAAATAGCTTAATATGTAGTTAATACCACAGAATATTAGATATGGGAAGATCTTTATAGACCCTCCAGCTCCAGGATGCCCAGGGTGACAGGCTATAGTCACGTGACATGAGGCTGGTCTGAATTAAGATGGACTAAATTGTAAAACACACTCATGATTTTTAATACTTTGTACCAAGAAAAGGAAAGCAAAGGAGCTCGAGAACAATTTTTATAATTGTTACATGTTAAAAAGGTAATATTTTAAGTATTTTAGATTAAATAAAATATAACTTGAAATTTTCATCTGCTCCTTTTCACTTTATTTTGTGTTGCCATTAAAAATTTAAAACAGTATGTCTGACTCATGCTATATTTCCCTTATATTTTTATTGGGCAACACTCATCTAGTCTACTTTGATTTTGATATAAAGGAAGAAACTACGGCTCAGAGATCTTATCTAATCAATTCAAAGTCCTGTTCTTAGTTATGCTGGCTATTTTTAAACAAAAATGTTTCTCTGTTAAATTAGGAAGAAAAGCTGTTTCAAATTATGTATCAGGATATCTTCACTTCAGTTTCATGAACTTTAAATATACTTCACATTATAATTCACTGCTCTCTACTGAAGCAAGATCTTGGCATGCAGCTCTTCTGGGTTAAATAAAATGAGCTACCATTTATCAAGTGCTTACTCTATGTAGACCATGGCTTCACTTTGTATAATAAATAGTTTCACTTATTAGTTTAATTTTCATTAAAATCTTCAACAGATGGAGAATCTGATGCTTAGAGAGAAATTTGCTTAAGAAACCAGACTAGTCAGAGAGCTGAAAGCATGGGATTTAAACTGGATCTTCAATCAAAGCCTGTGATATCCACCATTCTCACCTGCCTCCTGCTTAGGTGAAGATGTGTCCTGCTAAGCTGCTGGAGCTAGAAATGGGAACCTCTAAGGGTAGTTTAGCCTTTCATAGCAACTTGGGAAGTGTCAGGCAATTGAAATCCCTTCATTTCTTTATCTGGCTGAAGAAGACAGCCATGGTGGCATTTGTTCTAAAGAAAACGAATGTACCATATTTTGTCTCTGGTGTCTTAAATTAATCAGGTTCTGTTGGGTATAAAGGATCACATTGCAACAGAAGCTAAGGAAAAGGAGAACACCATTTTGAGTTTGGATTGGTGTTCAATTTTTCTGCTATTTAGAAAACGTCCAACTATCTGAAGATTTCAATAACAGGATTTTGTTCCGTGCTTTTTCAAGAGAAAGAGGAAATGACATAAGAGATTTCTAATTTCAGAATTAAAGAAATTAATATCCTTGCCCACATTCATGCCTACCCACACATACAGATCTGAAAGAGGTTCATCACCCTTGAAACTGCTCCTCCTCCTAACTTCTATAATGCAGCAAAAAACCTGCCTTATTTGGGTTCTTAGTCACCAAAAAAGCAGAATCCACAGATCATCTGCTTCAAGTCAATCTTTTTCTTTTTCATTTTCTTTCTTTCTTTTTGTTCATAGAGGGCTTCATGTCTGTCCAGTGCAGAGCCCACCGTGTGGCTTAAACTCACAACCATGAGATACTGACCCAGTTGAGATCAAGAATTGTAAGCTTAAGTGACTGAGCCACCTAGGCACTCCACAAATCAATCTTTTTTTTACCTCACACATCAACACTGTTACAAAGGCCATTAATGCCAACTCCATGATGTCTCTTGCTTTACCTCCCTCTTCTTTAGCATGACAACCACTCTAGACATGACCCCCATCACCTTTTCTGAACTGGACTACATCTCCCTCTTGCTCTCGTGCTCTAGCCTCTGTGGCTTCTTTCATTTCCTAGAAAATGTGATGCCAGTTCCTATGCCTGGAACATTCTCTCACATCTCTTTTCCCTAGCAAAATATAACTCATTCTTCAGGTTTCAATTCTTCTGTAGACTCCTTTCCTTCAGCAATAAAGGAGATGGTGAAGATCATCTTTAAGTAGCTCCTTAAGGCCTTATTGTTGTTGTTGGTAGCATTTATAATGATAATAATTAATTGTGTAGTTATATTTTAATACTTGTCTTCTCTGCTGGAATGCTCTTAAATATTATGCTAGGCTACTTCTCTAGTCCACTATGCTGCTTTTTCTAATCAAGGATTTCCTCTATTATTCTATTGGGAAATCTCTGCAAATTTTCAAAATACTAGCAAAAGTACTGAGTGTCTTTTTATTTTTATTTTTTAAAAGTTTTAATTTAACTAAACATTTTAATCTACAGGTGGTTGTGACCATGGTTTAGACTAGTTACGGTCTGAGACTCCTTTTCTTGGCAATCCTGATAAGGTTGTCCAGGCTACTTTCCAGTTGTATGATATTGGGAAAATATGTTCTCTGAGTCACTTTGCTCATCTGGAAAATGGAGATAATAATATCGCTAAATGTCACAGAATTTTTATTGCTAGGGGGTTAATTCAGGAAGTATCTTTGAGAGCACATACATACATATCCATGAATACTATCAAGCATTAGTTTGCATTTTGGGATATCTACATATTTAGGAGATATAGCTATATCTCAATGAGTTATTAGAGACAGGAAAAAAGTGATCAAAATAACATGTCCAAATTAAACTCCTCTTACAATGGGGGCACCTCTCAAGAGTGAGGCACATTTGCAGCATCCTTTGATCCATTCAAACGTTGTATTTCTCTAGGCATCAAAACATGGAGATTCTTTTGTTTCACTAGTAAGTCTTAAGACTTCTTGGAATCACTTCAGGCTTATGCCAATCTTTCTGAGGAGCTGTGTTTATGACTTCAGAGCTGGACAAATAAATAAACGGGACAGAGCAGAAACAACCAAGTTACTGTGCTCTATTTTTTCTTTTGATGTATCAAGGCTTATTTTGCAAAGCACACAGGAAGAAGGGTTGCTAAGAAAGAAAGCATGAGGGGAAGAGAATATTTAACATCTTTAAGATACATCTCTCTGATTATCAGTACTGCTCACTGATAATCTAAAAGGTACCAGAATGTGCTCTGAGCATCAGCAGCAGAGAACTGAAAATATCACATAAATGGAGATGAACCTCAGAAGCTACACACACACACACACACACACACACTCCCTTATTATGTAGGCATGCATCTTTCATTCATTTACAGTTATATGCAGAATTCAAGCCAGTCTATTTATAATTATACCTATATCTATACTTCTGTGCATGTATTATGTCAGATATACAGTGCAGTGAAGCAAAGGCATGGTACAGCCCTTTGCTTGGCATTTCCAAGCAGGCTGGATTTTCCTGGCTGTGATTCTGGCCATCACAACAACATTTTATTCTCACAGATGGTCCCCTGGTTGCTTCCAACCAGGCCCATTTGTCAGGCAAGTAGTGAGGTTGTTCTGCTGCTCAGTGGCTTCCAGAAGGGTCCCTGCATTCCTGCAAAGTGTGAACACAGAGGGGAATCTTCAAGGTGCTGACCACAGAACAACCCAGGCATGGAGTTCTACTAGAACTACAGACCTGGGTCTGGTCACCTCTCAGTTCAGTGACACTTGTTGAAACAGACAAGCCCACAACACTGAGATCCCATGCTGAGCAGAGGAATTAGGGACACTCCTAGCTGCCAACAATGTGGCTGCATGACAGCAGGAGCCTGAGAATCACATTAACACAATACTGGGTTTATACACGTGTTTCCAAGCTTTCTTATATGCTGTCCCTCTTGGATAAAAATGTTGCATTTATGCATTGAAAAAATATTGTGATTCACAAAATTATTTTTATTGTATTTATTTTAAAAGCGTTTTTAATGTTTATTTACTTATTTATTTATTTAGAGATTTAGAGTGTGAGCAGGGGAGGTGCAGAGAGAGAATCCCAAGAAGGCTCCATGCTGCCAGCATAGAACCTGACGCAAGGCTTGAACCCAGGAACTGTGAGATCATGACCTGAGCCCAAATCAACAGTTGGACGCTTAACCAACTGAGCCACCCAGGCACCCCACAGAATTATTTTTATTTATTTAGATTTTTACAGATATTTCCTTGAATCACATGGTTTTGAAAACATATATTATTAGGTCTAAATTCTTTCTAAAATTATTTAAGAAAAAATAAATTCACTTTTTAAGTATTTTTTTTGAGAGAGAAAAAGACAGCAGGGAAGGGGCAGAGAGAGAGGAAGAGAGATCCCCTCACCACAAAGAGCCTGATATGACCCGCACTGAAATCAAGACTCAGGTGCTTAACCAACTCAACCACCCAGGTTCCCCAAGTCAAAATGAATTTCTAAGAAAACATCAATTATTTTTGTATTATTATTAGTAGTAGTAATAGCAGTGGTAGTAGTAACAGTAATGGCTAACTTTTACTAAGTATATATTGTTTTTCCAGATGCTTCCCTGTGACTTTTCATGTATTTGCTCATTTAAGATTATCCCTATAAAAAATGAAGCTGTACTTTTTTATGCTCTGTATACTGGAAAATGTTAAGTTTCACCATATTACAAGGATAGGGTGTGCTTATTAACATAATTCCAAAATAATTAATATATCAATTCAAATGGTCCAAGACTGACCAGTTGTAGTTCTATGAGGTTTTAGAAAAAATATCAATAATGGTAATGGGTGCAATCACTTATGGACCACTCACTATTCATGTCAGGCAAGGTAGCAGGCCCTTTCCTGACATTATTGTTTGTGAGATTAAGCCATTTGCCCAAGACCATTGTGCAAGACTGTGGCAAACCCAGGAAGTCTGCCTGACTCCAAAGACTGGAGTCAAAATTAATATGCTGATTAGGACCTAAATTAATAATTTTCTAAATATTGCATCTGTTTCCATCCTTTAAAAATGGAGTGAAGGCATCTTTACATATAGTTAGAAACATGGATGCTGTCCATGTTTAGATATAGTGAGGTTTAACCATCCCATTTTAGTAATTTGTAGACATCTTCAAATTAAACTCAAGGTGATGGACTTATGTTAGAGCAATTTATTCATTAGAGTTATCTCTGAATCTTTAAAATCCTGTAAACAATATAGCATTAAATAGTGGATCTTTTCCTGATTGCCCATCTATAATGATGACTTTATGACTACTATTACCCCAGATGTTGTCTAAGTATTTAAATATCTGCAGTCTCTAAAAAGCTACATCAATAAGAGAGAGAGAGAGAGAGAGAGAGAGAGAGAGAGAGAGAGAGAATGTATGTAGGTAGGTGTGTTTGAGATGAAATGAGAGTAAAAGCAAATACAATGGAAAACAATGAACATGGGTAGTTGGAGCAGTGCATATGTCCCATAGTCATGTCTACTACATAATAACCATAACTTTCCAGTCTGATTTTAATTCTATTTTTTTCTTGTCCTCTTTCTGTATAATAAGGACAATTCTACCCATGCTCATTTTGAATGCCAAAGATCTCTGTAACTATGAATGACAGAATTGAAGAAATACTTCTATTTCTTAATTTTTTTGTTTGCACTTAGAAAACATTTTACACACCTATTTTACAGGGTTTAGGGAGGATGATATGAGCTAGCGCTTGCAAAGCATCTTACACACTGGCCCATAGGAAACACTAGTGAT
The DNA here is from genome assembly GCF_003009895.1 of Hyaena hyaena. Lineage (NCBI taxonomy): Eukaryota > Metazoa > Chordata > Mammalia > Carnivora > Hyaenidae > Hyaena > Hyaena hyaena. The sequence goes on along the minus strand of NW_024081092.1, from coordinate 1,008,789 downwards.
TACTTTTATATTCCATCTTTTGATTCCACAAAACTGCTAGCAGTGAGTCTTTCTATATAGATAAGAAAAAAATAATTCCCTGTAATCAGAGGAGTGTAGATGTCAGCCTCATATCAGCTTACAGGAGCCCAGTATGTGCATTTCTTCCCAATTTCTCATAATGCTACAAATCAACCTCTTCTCATATCACCTCCCCACTTCCTGGATCTTGTCCTGAGACTCCGTTATATACATTCACTAGTACAAGACATAACTTACCTCTCATATTCTTCTCTTTAGGAAAAGGAAGGCAGAAAGAGGGTGGAAAGGGTGGAAAGCAGGCAGGGTAGAAAGCAACTAATGGAAAGAAAGTAAGCAGATATCTTGTTTGTGTTCCCAGCAATCTCATGCTCAGTTCAGGTGTCAAAGATAAGGCAATGTCACCTAATTAGATACTGATCCATCAGAGGGGACACCCAATCATAGTGTAAAAATCTGCTAGTTTAGAACACCCATAGGAACTGCATTTCTACTCTCCATTTTCACACCCACTGGAGAACTAGTTGATCATTGCTCTTTTCCCACTGAGTCTGCTCTTACATAGGTGCTGGATATTGTGCTGAGTATGTTAAATGCAAATCACATTACTTTATGACAGTAATTTAATATGGTAGATATTACCCAGAATGAAATACAGAGGAGGAAAATGAAGGTCACATAGACTAAGTGAATAATCCAATGTTAACAAAACTCTAAATGTTTGTGCTTGACTGGCTAGAACACAATCAGACTTCAAAGTCTGTCTTCTTTATCACTATATTATCTCCTCTCCCATAGTGTTGAATAAAAACTGTGTTGCCATGGATAGTTTTTATTCATCTTATAAGTAAAGATAACTGCAGCATTAGGAAATGAATGTCTTTTTAAAATGATTCCGTAAGTGCAGAATTTCATTTTTCCTTAGAGAATTATCCAAAACACAAGGCAAGTCCATAAACCCGATTAGCAGATAAAGGACTGTCCGTCTTTGCGAATGTTAATCTCTGGTCACATGTTGCAAATATTTAACTCCTATCTCCATTACATAATACCTTCTGATAAATTCATCTTAAAATATTTTTATGGTTTTATGCCGTGTACTTCACAGAAGACCCAACTTAAGCTAATATTTTGAAACCACTCTCAAGAGGTCTTGAAATGTAAAATTCTATATTCAATTTATCACACCATGGCAACTAACACACTACAAAAGGAGAACATTTTGATTACTAACATTAAACAGTGCTCTTAAAAGATTCCAAATGTATTCTGCAGAGGATTTTCAGTGGAGGTGGAGTGTATGGGATTATCTTTCTATCTCAACTGAAATGATTCCATGATAAGCATTTGGTTACTTAGTAACAATAAAATTGAATTTATGTTCTCTTATAATTAACGACCATCAAATAAATACTTTTGTGAACAAATTATATACTTCACCAGAATTTTATGCTTTCTATTTTGGTAATTATTTCACTCAATTCCTAAATGTAGAGAGCATGATTTCCTTTTATAAAGCCTTATATACATTCTAAAGAAAGGTTAAAATCTTAAGGACTACACCAAAAAACTAATAGAAGTGACAAATGAATTCAGCAAAGTTTGAAGATAAAAAATTAATATCCAAAAAGAAGAGGGGAGGAGCAAAGATGGCAGAACAGCATGGAATTTTTTTGCATCTCTTGTCCCTGAAATGTAGCCAGATCAACACCAAACCCTAGAAAACTGATCTGAAGATTAACACAACAATCTGCACAAGCTCAACCACAGAACTCAACAGGTCACAGTGGAGAGAGGTGAACTGGGGGAGAGAGAAGCCACGGAGGGCAGGGAGCTGCTTTTGCTGTGGAAAGAAGATGGAGACAGGGCTGGGGGAGAGTCCAGGTAAAGCACCCCATCCCCTAAATGTAGCTGGAGAGTAAGAGGAGGAGTAGAAACAGTCACAAGGGACTGAACAAAAAAGGGAGAAAGGAGAGGGTTTAAATTCCATTAAGACTCTATAAACAGGGGAGTGCAGAGTCTGGAACCCCACAGCTTGTTACCTGCTAGAGCTCTGGTGGAAACGGAAAATCTCCAGGAGCAGAGAGAGAGGACCGAGGGGTTCTTGGGCCACAGGGGGAGAGGAAGTTCCTCCGGTGGGAGGACATTTAGTAAAGGCTGTGTGGCCTCCCCGCAAGCAAAGGTCCCAGCAGACCCTGGAGAACAACCAGATTCACTGATGTTGAAACAAGAGCGTTAAGGATGAAGCCTGGCAGAAGTTTTGTGTTGTGATTTTCCATAATACCTGAAACACTGATGCTACATGATTGTGTGAACTTTTTCTTGGGGGGCTGGCATGTGGCCTCAGTCTCTGGGCATTGGCAGCAGCATAATCATGCAAAAGTTCCTGGGGGTGGCCCAGCACCCTGCCATTGCTCATTCAGGCCCTCACCCAGAGGGTCTGAGACAGTCAAGGCCTCAGTCCTTCAGAAGTGAGGGGCTGGGAAACACAGCCTCATTTGAGATAAAACTCAGGAGGGAGGTGGCGTCTGACCACCTGACAGCTTGGTCACAGACAGTGTAGAAGCAGGGAGTGGAGGGGTGCTTGATTGCCAGTAAGGGAGAGCATAGATTTCTGATACTAGAGAACAAGCTGCATGACACCATTTTCACCTCTCCCATGCATGCCCATACACGCCTACATGTGTCAGGACAATCCAATCCCATAAGCTAAGCAGCGCCATCTAGTGGATAACTGAGCTGTTACACTAACCCCCACCCAACTGGGCCAATAGCACTCGAGAAACAAGACTCTGTTTGCTTAGTTTACAGACTATAAAGGGCTTCATAGTTTGACTTCTAGAAGAAACTGGATGTAATTTCAAACGTATTTCATTCTGTTCACTGGTTCATCTATTCTTTTTTTAAAAAAAATTTGTTTTCTTATTCTTGAATACAGAGAGAAAAAATATTTTTATTTTCTGTTTTTATAAAAATGATTTTTCTTTAATTATTTTCTACTATATTTTTGCTTTTTTGGTAAAATTTTTAAATTCGATTTCACTTTCATCATTTCATTTTATTCTATTTCTTTGTATTCATTTTTTCAAAATTTCAAAATTTTCCTTTTTTTCTTTTCTCTTCTTTCCCTTTACTCCCTAATCTACCAAGCTTCTTTCAACAATGAGACCAAAACACACTTAGCATCCTTTATTTGATTTTTGTGTTGTTTTTAATTTTTAAATTAAATTAAATTTTTATTTATTTTACTTCATTAATTCCTTTTCTTCCTTCAAAATGATGAAACAAAGGAATCCACCCCAAAAGAAAGAACAGGAAGAAATGACAGTCAGGGACTTAACCGACATACATACATGCAAGATATGTGAAACAGAATTTAGAATCATGATAATAAGAATACTACCTGGGGTTAAAAATAGAACAAAATCCCTTTCCGTGGTGATAAAAGAATTAAAACCTAGTTAGGATGAAATAAAAAATTCTATGACTGATCCACAATCTCGAATGAATGCCACAACGGCAAGGACAGATGAAACAGCGCAGTGAGTCAGTGATATAAAGGACAAAACTATGGGGGCGCCTGGGTGGCTTAGTCCGTTAAGCGTCCGACTTTCGCTTAGGTCATGATCTCGCGGTTCGTGGGTTCGGGCCCCGCGTTGGGCTCTGTGCTGACTGCCAGCTCAGAGCCTGGAGCCTGTTTCGGTCTGTGACTCCCTCTCTCTCTGACCCTCCCCTGCTCACGCTGTCTCTCTCTCTCTCTCCTAGAAATAAATAAAACATTAAGAAAAAAACCAAAAATATAAATAAATAAAGGACAAAACTATGGACAATAACGAAGCAGAAAAAAAGAGGGAGATTAAGGCAAAAGAGCATGATAAAAGCATTATAGAACTCTGTGACTCATTAAAAAGGAACAACATCAGAATCATGGGGGTCCCAGAAGATGAAGAGAGAGAAAAAGGGGCAAAGTTTTATGTGAGCAAGTCATAGTGGAAAACTTTCTTATCCTGGTCCAGGGAGCAAAGGGGACTCCCATTAGATTCAACAAAACCTGACCATCAACAAAGCATATCATAGTCAAATTCACAAACTACTCAGGCAAGGAAAGAATCATGAAAGCAACAAGGGAAAAAAGCCCTTAACCTCCAAGGGAAGATAGATCAGGTTTGCAGCAGATCTATCCAAAGAAACTTGGCAGGCCAGAAGGGAGTGGCAGGATATATTCAATGTGCTAAATTGGAAAAATATCCTGTCAAGGATTCTTTATCCAGCAAGGCTGTCAATCAAAATAGAAGGAGAGATAAAAAGTTTCCCAGACAAACACACACCAAAGCAGTTTGTGACCACTAAACCAGACATGCAAGAAATTTTAAGGAGGACTTTGAGGAGAGAATAGATTAAAAAAAAAAAAAAAAGAAACAAAACCAACAAGATGAAAAGCAACAAAGACTAGAAAGGACCAGAGAACACCACCAGAAATTCCAACTCTACAGGCAACATAATGGCAATAAATTCTTATCTTTCAGTACTTACTCTAAACATCAATGCACTAAATGTTCCAATCAAAAGACACAGGGAAACAGAATGGAAAAGTAAACAAGATCCATCTCTGTGCTATTTACAATAGACCCATTTCAGACCTAAAGACACCTTAAGATTGCAACAAAGGGGATGCAGAACCATCTATCATGCCAATAGTCCAAAAAAAGCACACTGGATTAGCCATACTTTTATCAGACAATCTAGATTTTAAAATAAAGACTGTATAACAAGAGATGAAGAAAGAATATTATATCATAATTAAGATGTCTATCCATCAAGATCTAGCAATTGTAAACATTTATGCTCCAAACCTGGAACATCCAAATATATAAATCAATTAAATGCAAACCTAAAGAAACTCATTGATAATAATACCAGGGGATAATAATAGGGGACTTCAACACTCCACTTACAACAAAGGACAGATCATCTAAATTGAAAATCAACAAGGAAACACAATGGCTTTGAATGACACACTGGACCTGATGGACTTAACAGATATATTCAGAACATTTCATCCTAAGCAGCAGAATACACATTCTTCTTGAGTGCACATAGTACATTCTCCAGAATAAATCACATACTGGGACACAAATCAGCTGTCAACACGTGAAAAAGATTGAGATCACACTATGCATATTTTCAGACCACAATGCTATGAAACCAAAATCAACCACAAGAAAAACTTTGGAAAGATAACAAATACTTGGATACTAAAAAGGGCCTACTAAAGAATGAATGGGCTAACCAAGAAGTTAAAGATGAAATTTAAAAGTACATGGAAGCCAAAGAAAATGATAACACATACCAAACCTCTGGGATGCAGCAAAGGCGGTCATAAAAGGAAAGTATATAGCAATCCAGGCCTTCTTACAAAAGGAAGAAAGGTAAATATACAACCTAACCTTACACCTGAAAGAGTTGGAAAAGGAACAGCAAATAAAATGCAAAACCAGTAGAAGACAGGAAATAATAAAGATTAGAGCAGAAATTAATGACATCAAAACAAAACAAAACGAAACAAAACAAAAACAGAACATATCAATGAAACCAGGAGCTGGTTCTTTGAAAGAATTAACAAACTTGATAAACTCCTAGCCAGTTTGATATAAAAGGAAAGTGCCAAAATAAATAAAATCAAGAATGAAAGAAGAGAGATCACATCCAACATAGTAGAAATACAAACAATAATAAGAGAATATTATGAGCAATTATATGCAAATAAAATGGGCAACCTGGAAGAAATGTACAAATTCCTAGAAACATATAAGCTACCAAAGCTAAAACAAGAAGAAATAGAAACTGAACAGAAACTTAACCAGTAGATAAGTCAAATAAGTAATGAAAAATCTCCCAGAAAACAAGAGTTCAGGGCCTGAGGGGAATTCTACTAAAGATTTAAAGAAGAGTTAACATCTATTACTTTTGAAGCTGTTCCAAAAAAAAAAAAAAAAAAAAAAATAGAAATGGAAGGAAAACTTCCAAACTCATTCTGTGAAGCCAGCATTACCTTGATTCCAAAACCAGACAACGACTCCACTAAGAAGAACTACAGATTAATTTCCCTAATAAACATGGATGCAAAAGTCCTCAACAAGATTCTAGCCAACCAGATCCAACAATACATAAAAAGAACTATTCATCATGACCAAGTGAGATTTATACGTGGATGCTGGGCTTGTTCAATATCTGCAAAACAGTCAATGTAATACATCACATTAATAAAAGAAAGGATAGGAACCACATGACCCTCTCAGTAGATGCAAAGAAAGCATTCGACAAAATACAGCATCCTTTCTTGATAAAAACCCTCAGGAAAGTACTGAGAGAAGGATCATACCTCAAGATCATAAAAACCATATATGAAAGACCTGCCACTAATATTATCCGTAATGGGGAAAAACTGAGAGCTTTCCCCCTAAGGCCAGGAACACAATAGGGGTGTCCACTGTTACCACTGTTATTCAATGTAGTATTGGAAGTCCTAGCCTCAGCAATCAGACAACACAAAAGAATAAAAGGCATCCAAATTGGCCAGGAGGAGGTCAAATTTTCACTCTTCACAGATGACATGATAACCCAAAAGATTCCACCAAAACTTCTAGAACTGATCCATGAATTCAGCAAAGTTGCAGGATATAAACTTATTGCACAGAAATCAGTTGCATTTCTATACAGCAATAATGAAGCAACAGAAAGAGAAATCAAGGGATTGATACCATTTATAATTGCACCAAAAACCATAAAATACCTAGGAATAAGCCTAACCAAAGAAGTGAAAAATCTATTCACTGAAAACTATAGAGAGCTTATGAAAGAAACTGAATAACACACACACACACACACACAGACACACACACACACACACACAAAAGAAAAAACAATCCATGCTCCTGGAAGAAAATATATTGTTAAAATGTTGATACTACCCAAAGCTATTTACATATTCAATGGAATCTCTATCAAAATATCACCAGCATCCTTCTCAGAGCTAGAACAAACAATCTTAAAATTTGTATGGAACCAGAATAGACCCCAAATAGCCAAAGCAATCCTGAAAAGGAAAACCAAAGCTGGAGGTATCACAATCCCAGATTTCAGGGTGTATTACAAAGCTATAATAATCAAACAGTATGGTACTGGCACAAAAACAACTCAGATCAATGGAACAGAATAGAGAACCCAGAAATGGACCCTCAAACATGGCCAACTAATCTTTTACAAAGCAGGAAAGAATATCCAATGGAAAAAAATGAGTCTCTTCAGCAAACTGGGAAAACTGGACAGTGACATGCAGAAAAATAAACCTGGACCACTTTCTTACACCACACATAAAAGTAAGCTGAAAATGGATAAAAGACCTAAACGTAAGACAGGAAGCCAACAAAATCCTAGAGGAGAAAGCAGGAAAAAACCTCTTTAACCTTGGCTGCAGCAACTTCTTACTCAATACGTCTCCAGAGGCAAGGGAAACAAAGCAAAAGTGAACTATTGGGACCTCGTCAAAATAAAGTTTCTGCACAGCAAAGGAAACAATCAGCAAAACTAGAAGGCAACTGACGGAATAGGAGAAGATATCTGCAAATGACCTATCAAATAAAGGGTTAGTAATCACAGTCTATAAAGAACTTATCAAACTCAACACCCAAAAAACAAATATTCCAGTGAAGAAATGGGCAAAAGACATGAATAGACATTTCTCTAAAGAAGACACCCAGATGGCTAACCGACACATGAAAAATGCTCAATATCACTCAACATCAGGGAAATAAAATTAAAACCAAAATGAGATACCACCTCACAGCAGTCAAAGTGGCTAAAATTCACAACTCAGGTACAATAGATGTTGGTGAGAATGCAGAGAAAGAGGAACTCTTTAGCACTGCTGGTTGGGAATGCAAACTGTTGCAGCCATTCTGGAAAAAAAGTATGGAGGTTCCTTAAAAAATTAAAAATAGAGCTACCCTATGACCCTATTTATATATATATATATATATATATTTATATATATAAATATTTATTTATAAATAAATATATATATATATCATGGAGTATTACTCAGCAATCAAATTGAATGAAATCTTGCCATTTGCAACTATGTGGATGGAACTAAAGGGTATTATGGTAAGTGAAATTAGTCAGTGAGAGAAAGACAAATAAGATATGACTTCACTCATATGAGGAATTAAGATACAAAACAGATGAACATAAGGGATGGGAAGCAAAAATAATATAAAAACAGGGAGGGGGACAAACATAAGAGGCTCTTAAATATAGATAATAAACAAGGGGTTGCTGGAGGGATTATGGGAGGGGTATGGGCTAAATGGGCAAGGGGCATTAAGGAAGACACTTGCTGGGATGACCACTGGGTATTATACACAGGGGATGAGTCACTGGAACCTGTTCCTGAAATCATTGTTGCACAATATGCTAACTAACTTGGATGTAAATTAAAAAATAAATTTAAAAATATAATTAAATAAATAAAATTATTTAAAAAATTAATAGTTCCAAATTTGTAGTGTATCTATATACTAGTATCAAAGTAACAGAAAGAGAAATTAAGAACACAACACAACTTTTTACAGTTGCATGAAAAAGAACAAAATACCTATAAATAAACATAAGCAAGAAGGTGAAAGACTTAGATTCTGAAAACTATAACAAATTTTTAAAATGTTTATTTATTTCTGAGAGAGAGACAGAGAGAGAGAGACAGAGACAGAGACAGAGACAGAGACAGAGACAGAGAGCATGAGCACGGGAGGGTCAGAGAGAGAGGGAGACACAGAATCCGAAGCAAGCTCCAGGCTCTGAGCTAGCCGTCAGCACAGAGCCCGACACGGGGCTCCAACCCACCAACCGTGAGATCATGACCTGAGCTGAAGTCGGATGCTTAACCAACTGAGCCACCCAGGTGCCCCTGATTCTGAAAACTATAAAACAATGATGAATGAAATTGAAGATGGCAAACACAAATAGGAAGATATTTCATTCTTATTCATGGGGAATAATCAATATTGTTAAAATGTTCTTATTATTCAATCTACAGATTCTAATGTCCTTATTATCCAATGCAGTCCCTAATAAATACCTACAGCATTCTTCACAAAACTAGAACAAATAATACAAAAATTTGTATGGAACCATAAAAGATCCCACAGAGGTAGGGAAATCATGAAAAAGAACAAAGCTGAAGGTATCACAATCCCAGCTTAAAAGATATACTACTGGGGCGCCTGGGTGGCTTAGTCGGTTAAGCGTCCGACTTTCGCTTAGGTCATGATCTCGCGGTTCGTGGGTTCGAGCCCCGCGTCGGACTCTGTGCTGACTGCCGGCTCAAAGCCTGGAGCCTGTTTCGGTCTGTGACTCCCTCTCTCTCTGACCCTCCCCTGCTCACGCTGTCTCTCTCTCTCTCTCCTAGAAATAAATTTAAAAAAAAAAAAAGAGTAAATTACAATATGAGATCTAATAATTAAAAAAAATTTAAAAAAAAGGTATACTACAGAGTAGTAGTAATTAAATGCAATATGATATTGGCACAAAAATAGATCAATGTAAGAGAACAGAGACCTGAAATACACCCATGCTTATATGGTCAATTAATCTATTATAAAGGAGGCAAGGTTATAGAAGGGGAAAATGCAATCTCTTCAATATATATTGCTGGGGAAACTAGACAGCTACATGTAAAAGAATGATATTAGGCTGCTTTTTAACACCATATACAAAAACAAATAAGAATAGATTAAATGTGAGACTTGAAACCATAAAAATCCTAGGAGAGAAGACAGGAAGTAATTTATCTGACATTTGCCATAACAAATTTTTCCATATATGTCTCCTAAGGCAAGGGAGACAAAAGCAAAAATAAACTATTGGGGCTTCATCAAAGAAGCACAGTAAAAGAAATCGTCAACAAAACAAAAAAACAACCTACTGGATGTGAAAAGATATTTGCAAATGATATATCCAATAAGCGGTTAATATCCAAACTATATAAAGAACTTATACAACTTAACAACAAAAAGCAAACAATTCAATTAAAGAGTAGGCAAGAAAATTGGATAGACATTTTCCCAAAGAAGACACATGAAAAGATGCTCAACATCCATAATCACCAGGTAAATGCAAACCAAAACCACAATGAGATATCACTTTACACCTGTTAGAATGGCTAAAATAAAAAAGAAATAAGAAGTGTTGGTAAGGATGTGGAAAAAACAGAACTCTAGTACACTGTTGGTGGGCTATAAATTGGTAGAGCCACTGTGGAAAATGATTCGGAGGTTCCTCAAAAAATGAAACACTGAAATACCATATGATCTAATAATTCTACAATTCAGTACTTACCCAAAGAAAATGAAAACACTAACTTGAAATCATATATGCACCTCTATATTTATTGCAGTATTATTTACAATACCCAAGATGTAGAAGCAACTTAATTATCTATCAATAGACTAATAGACTAGTGTGTGTGTGTGTGTGTGTGTAAAATATATAATGGAATATTACACAGCCATAAAAATGGGTGAGATCATGCCATTTGAGGCAACATTGATGGACCTAAGACCAAGAGGGTATTATGCTAAATGAAATAAGTCAGACTGAGAAAGACAAATACCACATGATTTCACTTGTAAATGGAATCTTAAAAAAATAAACAAAAAAATAAATCAATATAAATAGCAGAATCAGACTTACAAATACAAAGACCAAACTGGTGGGTTGCAGAAAGGAGGTGAAGGAAAGTTGAGTGAAACAGATGAAGGGGAATGAGAGATAGAGACTTCCAGTTATAGAATGAGTAAGTTACAGGAATAAAAGCTACAGCCTAAGGAATGTAGTCAACACTATTGTAATAGAGATGTGTAAGGAACAGAGATGTGTAAGGTAGTATACGTGTGATGGACACAGCATAAGTGTATAAACTCTTAACCACTATGTAGTACACCTGAAACACTGTACTTCAAGCATAGTCAAAAAAGGAAGAAAGAAGAAAGCTCAGATTATGCTGAAGCTCAGTGTAGAAATGAATAGATAAGAGGAAATAGACCAAGGGTTTGTTTTTAAACAATTGAGAAAGATGTGATGAAGATGTTGCACTGTCATATATCTTATAACTCCAAAACAATTATAATGAAAACAAAAGAATTAGGTACCAAAGGCAGCTGAAAAATCATGACTAAGAATATTGTGTGAGTAGTTACATTGTTAGAAACATATTCTGGTCAAAAATATATAATCTTCATACACACACCATTATGTAGTCAAGTATTCAGGTTCTTGACCCAGTGAGGCATTTTTTATCAAAGATATTTGCAAATAATAAGTATTTAGGAAAGGCTTGTTATAATTGATGAAGTGAGGTTTTCAATTTTTACTGAAAACTTTAGCATGAAAAATTAACAAGCAAAAGAGTATCTATATTTTGTCATCTTTGATGTGGCTAGCAACGGTGATAATGACTGTGAACCATTTAGCTGCAGGCAGGGTTAAAGGTAACTACTGGAAAGAAAATAAGATAATATCTTGCTTTTATTGGCTGCATTGTTATGCTCTCCTCAGGTGCCAAAGATAATGTGATGTCATCCAATCATAAATTGACACATTAGATGAGACAACCAATCTCTTAACTTAAAAATCTGTTATTTCAGAAGCACCAATAGGATGCAACACATTCTATCTCCACTCTTATGACTATTTGTCTGAGAGACATCAAGTATTTGCTATCCAGTGTGCCAGGTATTAAATATACAAACATGAATAGGACATGGTCTTTGGCACCAAGAAGCTCATGGGCTAGTAGAGAAACAAATTATAAACAGAGCATAATGAAATAGGAGTATGCATAAGATGCAGTGGCAATGATAAGAAGTATGCGTAAGATGCAGACAGAGGTGACACTTGGGAGGTGTTCTGAATGATGGGTAGGAGTTTGATAGGTAAATCAGAGTCATCTCAGCTATCATTTTCTCTGAGAAATCTTTACTGCTTCTGCCATCCCTGCACCAACCAGAATGAATTTGAAGTGATAGCTCATAAAATGCTTAATGCATTGCAATGCCATGACTTGGTATAGATAATACCACACAATCCTTTTCATTTTACTAAAAGTAAAAGCCAGGGTGCCTGAGTGGCTCAGTCAGTTCAGCGTCCAACTTTGGCTCCGGTTATGATCTTGTGGTATGTGGAGTCCAGCCCCATGTTGGAGCCTGGAGCTGGCTTCAGATTCTGCGTGTGTCTCTTTCTCTGCCCCTACCCTGTTCATGCTCACTCGCTCTCTCTCTCTCTCTCACACACACACACACACTCTCTCTCTCTCTCAAAAATAAATAAATATTTAAAAAAGTAAAAACCAAAGTGATCATAATTCTTACATTATCCAGTAAGTTCTCTTTGGCTTTCTGTACTCATTTCTTTCAACTCTTGTGATCATTCATGTCATGTCAGCCACCCTGGGTTTCTTGCTGTTCCTGAAATGTGTGGAGCTTCTTCCTCTGGACCATTGTTTTTGTACTGTCCTCAGTCTAGACAGCTCCTCCTATAAATACCAGCATGGCTCCCCATCCTTCCTCTCCTTTAAATCTTCTCAAATATTACCTTCACAGTAAAGTCATTCCGGACCACCTTATTTTAAATCACTTTCACATGCATTCTCCAAATATCCTTTCCTTGCTTCATTTCTCTTATATTCAGTGCTTTACTTTTTGTGTTTATTGACTATCTCTCCCCCCTGCCATTAGCTGCAGTGGTGGAAAAGACTTTTACAAATAAATAAATCATATTTTTATCCAATCATTTCATTTGCTGTAAATTAGAATTTAAGCTCCATGAAGTCAGGGACTTTGTCTTGCTCATTGCTGTTCACCCTGAGAACAGTTGTGGGCATGCAGGAGGCACTCAAAATATTTGTAGGATGAATCAAAACTAAAATTATGTGTTGAAAATACTAAGCCCTTACAATGTTTTAGATGTCCATTAAGTATGGATGAAAGAGACTAACAAATACGAGAGAGTAAATAAAAACATATTAATTAAAGGTTATAGTTAATATATAATAAAGAAAAAAAAACAGCTCTTAATAATATAGTGTGTGTGTGTGTGTGTGTGTGTGTGTGTGTGTGTGTGTGTGTGTGTGTTTTAATTAGGGCAGTCAGGAAAGACCTTTTGGAAGATACGATATTTTTGCTGAGACCTGATGTCTAAAATGAAACACTAATTTACAGAGCTGGTGAGCAGAGAACAGTAGTATTGAGATCAGGGATTAGGCAGTATAAATTTCTAGTGCAAAAAAGAACTGGACATTTTCTTAAATGCCAAAACAATTGAAATGGAGATGTTGTGAAGGATGGTGGAATGAATAAGGCTGTTGGTAGAGGTCACATCATGCAGGGCATCAGGATACATAAAGCACTGGGATTTATTCAAGGCATTTATGGAAGGTGTCAAAGGGCTTTGATTTAAAAAGTGGCATAACCTCTTACAGATTTCAAAAAGAGTTTTGGGATTCTGTGTGGTGAGTGAATGAGACTGTTGTAAGAATGGAACTAGAATAATAGAAGGCTCCCAAAACAGTCCAGCTGTGATTCAATGGTTTGGGTTAGGAAGATAACAGAAACAATGGTAAGAAGCAAATATATTTAAGTTCCACCTTAAAACTAGATTAACAGATGTTGCTGACGGTTTGAATTTGGGAAGTGAAGAGAGAATAACTTCCTGTTTTCTGGTGTTACTGGCTTACAGTAGGTTTGCAAGAAACATTTCCTTACTCTTCTTATTTTCATATCAGAATACACCATTATACGTAAATGGTGGACTCCAGAAAAACTTAAAAAAATGTTTTTCTTTCTTTTGTAAAATAAACTTAATGAGCCCTTTGGATATCACACAATAAACCTGATAGAAAGTTTTTAGGAGAAACAAAGCAGATCAAAGATGGGGTAAAACTATCCACAAGGAAACATGAAGAATTTTAGATTGGAGGATCCTAAGAATAAACAGAAAATAGAATAGAGTGGAGAGAGAGCAGAGATCTCACATAGGTAAAATACATAGGTGTCAGAAAGGACTTTTATGAGTAAATAAATCATATTTTATCCAGTAATTCCATTTATAAATATTCTGAAATTATGGTTTTATATTGTGTTTCCCAGAATCTGTTTCATATGACATCTTTTACATTTGAGAACAAAGACAGACATGGTCAGACTTGTCTGTAAAAATAGTGAGAATAAATTACTTAAAATACATTAAAATTATTTGAGCTCTCAAAAAATGTGTATATGATGGGAACAGGTTAAAAAAGTTCTTCTTAACTTCCAGTTCTGCTTAAAGCAACTACGGTTGACGCTTGAGCAAATAACACAGGTATGAACTATGTAGGTCTGCTTATATGTGGATTAAAAAAAATTTTTTTTAATGTTTTATTTATTTCTGAGAGAGAGACAGACAGACAGCATGAGCAGAGGAGGGTCAGAGAGAGAGAGAGAGAGATACAGAATCTGAAACAGGCTCCAGGCTCTGAGCTAGGTGTCAGCACAGAGCCCGATGCGGGGCTGGAACCCACGAACTGTGAGATCATGACCTGAGCTGAAGTCAGATGCTTAACCGACTTAACCACCCAGATGCCCCGCTTATATGTGGATTTTTAAATATAAATACAGTACAGTACTCTAAATGTATTTAATTCCTTATGATTTTCTTAATAAAATTTTCTTTTCTCTAGCTTTCTTTATTGTAACAATACAGCATATAATACATATAGCATACAAAACATGTGTTAATCAATTGTTTCTGTGCATTGTGTGTTGGGGAAAGCAGCAAACACTTTAATATTGCTACAATACAGAATTTACTATAGGGTCAAGTAGAAGAAAATAAATCTCTAGAACTGGTGAACTGTTTAGCTTAATAGCTATCCTGTAGATTATGGAATGCCATTGGTATATGGTTTAAAGAGTTAGAAAGAGAAGAGGCTTCAGTCAATGATAGGCTATTAGTAATTAAATTTGGGGGAGTCAAAAGTTACACATGGATTTTCAATTGTGTAGGAGGTCAGCAACCTTGACCCCCAAGTTGTTCAAGGGTCAATTGTATGTTGTTTCAAATTCTGTCAGTTGCTAGGGAAAATGGAAAAGGAGCTATTAAATTGTATATGGAAAGGTATACTGAAAATACATCAAGGAGAGATTTATATGGTTAGATATAAATTTTTGGAGCCAATGTAATGTATAATAGCCTAAGGGAATGATGAAAACTTCCAAATTTAGTATTTAGATAGAGATTCTATGCCACCTTTACCATAAACCATTGGTATTTTTGTGGGCATTCATCTTCTTCTTGGCCTCTTAGGGAGTATACTGATAAGGAGGGTAATTTTGGAAGAAAAGTCAGTCTTCTTTGATCAATAACATAATTAGAGGAAACAATACTGGAGCAAGAAGTAGAACCATGTTCTGCACCACGTCCAGCTGTGAACCTAGGAATGTTTGTTCCCCTCTCTGGTTCTCAGTTACAATATCTGGATAATGAAGAATACAGGGCAAATAATTGCTAAAATTACTTCCAGTTATAATAGTCAAATCTGTGATTGACAAAACAATGGCAAACCAAGAAGTGGAAGGTGATTCCTCAACAAGAAATTGTGGGTAATGAGATAAACTGTCAGGGTTTGAAGTCAAAATTCAATTTAAATAGCATAGAAACAGAAAAGAAATGGTCTTATCTAAGTGGAAGTTTAAAAATGAGTTATTTAGGTAAATCCTACCTATCAGTTGAGATATTTGCTAAATATAATAACTTTTCATATTGTGTCATAAATAGAAACATTGTTCATATTTAACCATTTTTAAAAGATTTTTGTAATATACAAGAGAATCTTTAAAAACTAAAAATTTTATCATGAGTCATATTTTTTGGAATAATAGAAACCTCTTAAGTCCTTCTGGTCTTTATCAGTGTTTAAACCACATACCAATGCTATTCCATAGTCTACAGGATAGCTATTAAGCTAAAAAATTCATCAGTTCAAAAGATTTTTTTTCTTTTACTTTTTCCTAAGCAAATTCTGTGCTGTAGCAATATTAAAGTGTTTACTGCTTCCCCAATATACAATGCTCTTTTGCTCCTTCATGTCTTTGCACATACCATTCCTCTGGCCTACAATATATTTCCTTTCCTTATTGCTACATAAACCTTACATATTCTTCCAGGTTTAGTTGGTACCAAATACTAAATAAAGTCTTCTTTGACTCTATTAAAATCATTAATTTTTGTCTAAATTTAATTCATTCAACAATTGTTTATTGACCGTCTATTATGTGCCAGGCAAGTTCTAAGTGTTATTCCAGACACTTCCATGATATTTTTGCATTGTTTATCTCCCTATCTATCTACCCATTCATTAATTACTTATAAATGTGAGTCATATTATTGTCACATATACACCACCACGGTGCACTGTACTTACCAATTTATGTGACTGTTTTTGCCATCAGACTGAACTCTTTGAATGCCTAATCTCCATCTTATTCATCTTTATTGAAGAAGAAAATGAACAAATAAAAAAAGCTGCACATGAAACCATTTATATTTTATTATTATGTAATAGCCAGTTTGACTAGAAATATTTGCCTCATAAAAAATCTTATCATATGAGATTTATAAATTCAGATGAAGCATAACATTCTTCTGATTTAAAACATTAAAATATCACCAGAAAATAAAGTATAATAAGTCATTTTAAAAACAAATATATGAGACTAGATGTATATGACATATAGGCAGACTCTTGGGATAATATAAGAGGAGAGGATGCTTAGGATAGAAAAGAGAGAAAAGTGGAAATGAGGAATAAAGTCAAGGGGTAGAGCATTTTAGACAACAGAGGTAATCATTTGGAGGTAGGAAATAACCTGATCTACTTTGTAAAGGTGAGGCTGGAGCATTTAATAGCAAGAATGAACACAGCTAAAAGTAGATTTAGACAGGATGGCAACAGTGAGACTATGAAGAGCTTGAAATGCAATGACAGATAGTTTGAACTTTATCTTGTATGTGGCAGGCAGCCTCTGGAAATTAGAACAGCAGAATTAAATTTTAGAAAGATCACTCTGACAGCAATGAGGAAGATGAATTGCAAGAATGGTAGAGGGAATGCAGGAAGACCACAAAGAAGACAATTGCAATGGCAAGAGACAATGAAGGTCTGAAAACAGTAGCAACATGAATGCAGAGAAATTGACTGAAGACATTAGTCATCAATTAGACTTGAGGGTTAAGGTCTCAAAAAAGATTGTACAATGGCTCTCATTTTTCAGAACTGAAACTTCTGAAGAAGAAGGCAGGAGGAGCTCTAGATGGTAAGATAATAATCTGGTTTCATTCTAGCTGAGTTTGCGGTGCTTATGAAAGCTTCACTAAAATGTCATATGTTGGTGAAGATCTTAGGAAAGATTTGTGAGTTGAAATTTATATATGAGTAAACATAATAAGATGCTTATGAACAACTTTGTCATATTTTCTCTCTATTTTCAATTTCGAATGTAGATCCTGGAAACTTCAACAAACACCTGTTGCCATTAACGTTGACATGGTACCAATACCAACTTCCAAGCTCTCTTGATTAGACAGGTAACAGATGCAAATCTGTCACAAAGTAGAGTCTCAGCAAATGGATATTCCACAGATAACTTGACTCCTGGAGGTTTTTGTTTTGTTTTGTTTACTACATTGCATGACTTAGAATTATAAAATACCAAAATGTATATTAAATGGTCAACATTACAATACATACAGAAGTATATGGGGTACTATTAAATAAAGAGGGTTTAACTTATGTTAAGGCATTATATTAATATTTTAAAAGCTCACAATTTTATGGCATACTCAGAAGAGCAATTTGTTAATTCATGTTTAACCTCTAGCCAGAAGGTTTTGTTTTTTTAGTTGGATAGCTGGTTTTTGTTTGTTTAATCAGTATTTAGCCTGTGTTCTGTAAACTCATTTGTTTTTCTCTAGGCTTTCATGTCATTTATTTTCTATTCAAGTATTGTAGCATTCTGTCTTAGTTTAGTTGAAACAAGAGTAAAATGGATTTGATGGGATTGATTGGTATACTAACTAGGGTGACATGCAAGCTAGGCAGAAGGACATCTGTAGAAATAAAAGAAAGTTAGGAGAGCAAGTCAGACACAATGTAGAGTCCAAGAAATAAGACTATGAGCATTCAGGCTGCTTCATCTCAGCACCCAATGTCATTTTCAATACTCTGATTTTTTTTTATTCTTATGGTGGTATTAAGAGTTGAGTCCTATGATTAAATCAATAGTATAGTAAACTTAGTGGGGGCCAGACAAATCTCAGATATTTTTGCTGTAGGACTAGCCCACATCATGCTTAGATGAGTATGCATGTATGAATCTTATCTGGGAAAAATCAGTCATAGGTGACTTGATAGATTTGTTCCATTATTCTAATTTGGTCTATTAACAGGTCAGAATTAGCACAGTGGATACCAACTCTTGAAACAGAAAAAAACTAAACAAATGTAGTGGCCAGGGAAATTACTCTTCTAGGAGTTGCCATTAATATTCTTCATTCAAGAAGTAAAACGTATTTAAGACAGGACTTCTAGGACTTCTTGTACTGAGTAGAATTTCTACCTACAAATTGATCAGCAGTATTTAGCACATATCACCTGACTACTCAATATACTCCTGTGCTTTGGAAGAGGTAAGAAAAATATAAGATAAAAAAAAAAATATAAGATATAATCTTGATCAGAAAATGATATCATTTAATAGTATTTTCTTGAAAATTTTTTCTTAGTGGTCTTACAGGAAGTCATACCATTCTCTATTCCCATAGAATTAAGAATTCTCATAGATTTAAGAATATGAGTATGCATTTTTAAAAAATCCTTAAGAATTACAAAGTGTCCAACAAACAAGTATTGATATGGAGAAATAGGAACCCCCAAAGCACCATTGGTGGAATGTAAACTGGTATAGCCATTGTCAAAAATGGTATTCAGATTCCTCAAAAAATTAAAAATAGAACTACACGACAATCCACTAATCACACTGGTGGGTATTTACCCAAAAGATACAAAGACACTAATTCAAAGGGATACACTTACCCCTATGTTTACTGCAGCATTATTTACAATAGCCCAAGCACCCAGGAATAAATGAATAGATAAATAAGATATGGTATGTATATACAATAGAATAGTACTTAGCCATAAAAAAGAACGAAATCCAGGGGCACTTGGGTGGCTTAGGAGGTTGAATGTCCAACTCCTGATTTCAGCTCAGGTCATGATCTCTTGGTTCATGGGACTGAGCCCCATGTCAGGCTCTGTGCTAATAGTCTGGAGCCTGCTTGGGATTTTTTCTCTCCCTCTCTTTCTGTCCCTCCTCTGTTTATGTTGTCTCCCTCTCTCAAATAAATAAATTAAAAAAAAAAAAAAAAAAAAAAAAAAGAATAGAATCTTGCCATAACATGGATGGATCTAGAGAGTGTAATACTGAGCTAAATAAGCCAGTCAGAGAAAGACAAATACTAATATTTAATTTCACTCATGTGAAATTTAAAAAACAAAACAAATGAACAAAGGAAGAAAAGAGACAAAACCAAAAAACTATGCCTACCATACAGATGGTTACCAAAGGGGCAGTGGGGGAAGTAATGGGTGAAAAAGGGGTTGGGGGTTAAGTGCTAGGAGTGCACTTGTCATTATGAACACTTGGTGATGTATGGAATTGTTGAATCACTATATTGTATACTTGAAACTAATATAACACTGTATGTTAACTACACTGGAATTAAAGTAAAAAGAATAGGGGCACTTGAATGACTCTATGACGTGTCCCAGTCTTGATATGCTCAGGTCATGATCTCTTAGTCATGAGACTGAGCCCCACCTTGGGCTCTGTGCTGAGCATGGAGCCTGCGTGGGATTCTCCCTCACCTTCTCTCTCTTTCTGCCCTTCCCCCCTCTCTCTCTCTCTCACTCTCTCTCTCGCAAAATAAATAATCATTAAAAAAATAAAAAGAATAAAAATAAAAATAGCAAAGTGCTCATCATAATATGAAGAAAAAATTAGAATGTGTTTCTAAGTAAGGAATAGAATTTCTTTCTATTTTATTATATAATCATTATCCAATTTTTTAGAGCCCAGACGAACCAACAAGGAGAGCCAACCATGTTTGCTCACACTGAAATAGGGACAGACTCAGGTGATAAGGTAAAAAGGAAGGAACTGAAGGCATCAGGGACAGATTGGGAAGGACAGAGAAAAAATAATTAATTTGGTGTTTGGAATACTCAACATATCTGCAATATGCCCATTTTTATGTATTCCCATCTGTATTACCCTCCTTTAGGGAAACAGCATCTCTCATCATGATTAATGCAACAACCTCCCAAATGGTTCATCTTACCATCATTCAAGCCATTCTTTGCACTGAAATTAAAACAACCTTTCTTATAAATGCTGCTTTATCCCATTCTGTAAAACTCTTTGTAGGGTAATTTTTGCCATTATTAAGTCAAAATTATTTACCATGGCTTAAAATTCTCTGGCAGATCTGGAATAGTGTAGTGAGTCTAGAGAATTGAGTTGAGGTAAGATCACAGGCCTCTGAATGAATGATATATATATTTTAAGTTTATTTATTTATTTTGAGAGAGAGAGTGAGAGAGAGAGAACATGCATGTCTGGGGAGGAGGGGCAGAGAGAGAGAGAATTCCAAACAGGTTCTGCACTGTCAGCACAGAGCCCTATGTCAGCCTCAAACCAACAAACCTATGAGATCATGACCTGAGCTGAAACCAAGAGTTGGATGCTTAACCAGCTGAGCTACCCAGGTACTCTGGGTGAATGGAATTTTAATAGAAATATTCTGCTAACCCTTTCAAAGATGATCCAAAGTGAAGACATTACAAGCAATGTGACCAAGAATCTAGTGCATCTAAGATTAAAAACTTGAAATAAAGTGTATTAATAGGAATGGATGTGAGAAGCATCATGGAGATAAACTTGACAGAATTTCAAAACAAAGTACAGTAAAACTTTGGTTTTTGAGAGAGTTCATTCCAGAAACATGCTTGCCATTCAAAGCACTCATATATCAAAGTGAATTTCAAGAACCATTGGCTAACTTGTGATCATGTGACTTCGTACCATGCACTACTCATATTGCAAGATATTGCTCATTTATCAAGTTAAAATTTATTAGAAGTGCTTGCTCATCTTGTGGAACACTCACAGAACAAGTTACTTACAATCCAAGGTCTTGCTATATATATATATAGTATATTCTTACTTAGAATATATTTTATATATATATAGAATATATATATAATATAGATATTCTATATAGTCTAGATATATATTCTCTCTCTGTATATATATAGAATACATATATATAATATTGAAGAGTTTCAAATATATATTCTATATATTCTAGATATATTCTAGATATATATTCTCTCTCTGTATATATATAGAATATATATATATATATATATATATATATAATATTGAAGAGTTTCAAACCTGAACAATGAAGAAGATGATGATGCTATTAAGAGAGAATATTAGGATGAGGGGGTCACATTCTATCTTTATATGGTCACCGTGACTATCTTGTCAACTTGGATAAAGAATTAGGCCAAAAATTACATTTGTATCCTAATGGATATACATCCTGGATGGAGTGCATGAAGATCCATACTATCTGTGAGTCTAGAGCCCAGTTACTATGAGAAGTACCTAAGAAAACTATGGATGTAAAACCTAAAGGACTCTGATAGGGCATAATTACCACCTTCCAAGGTGCATTACATGAGAAAGAATTTTGGTTATGTGACTCGAATGACCAAAAACCAAATAATGACCAAAGACCAAAATGCAATGAGTAGAATTTACAAGAATTTACAAGAATTTCAAAATAAAATAAGCAAAGGTATTTAATAATCAGAGCTAGACATATGGAAAGATTGTAGGATCCACAGGACTGGAATATGAAAGGCATTAGAATTCCCACCTATTGAATTTCTTAGGAGAGATTATGGCAATTTGGAAATGAGTGAGTTTTATTTCACAAGAGAAAGGAGTATGCCAGAGAGGAGGAAGTGACCTGGCCAGGGTGGACAGTTAGTGACATAGTCTGATCCAATTTGACTCACAGCCCATGTCCCCCATATTATATAACAGTGGCTACTCAAGTTCAAGCAGCAGTGTTGTGATTCCCTCAGGGACACAACTGAGGTAAGAACTGACCTGGAGAATGCAGCTGGAAAAGAAGGAAAAGTGAGCTGACCATGAACATAGAATAGTCTATTAGGATGGATTATATAATAGGAAAGGCAAATAAAGAATTGTTTTATTTTATGACATTATTGATTGAAGGCATCTGAGAAGTCATTGGAAATAATCAATGGTAGTCATAGTGGTGGTGGTGGTGGTGTTAGTAGTAGCAGTAGTAGTATCAGCAGTAACTCCAGTATTGTATACTTGTTTTGTGGAAGGCTCTGTGACAGATTCTTAGCCTGGATATTACTCTACAGCAACCTTATCAATTGGATACTATTATTATTCCTCATTTTACAAATGAGTAAATGAAAGCTTACAGGGGTTATGTTACTAGCCCAAAATAATCTCTCTAGTAAGTGGTGAACTAAGACTTAGAATTCAGTCTATGTTATCAACCATTTTGGTTTATTACCAATGTGGTTACCACAGTGGGTCTTTAGCTTGAGAAAACAAAATATTTCATAGTTATATATGTCCCTACTAAATAGAAGGGCCTGAGAGAGGCATTTCAGAAGCTTTCTTGGTAAAAAAAAAAATAAATAAAAAAATAATTAGCCAGTCTTCTGGATTGTTACTTATTTAATGAAATGTATTAGTAATTTGAAATGGACTACAATGAATTAGTCAGAGAAAATGGGTTCAACTAATTGGTCCAGAAAATCATCTGAAGGATATAATTAAATTGCTTAGTGTACTATTACTGCTAGCATAAACACTATTACAGATCTTCAGGATTGGTTGCATTTCCAGCATAATTAAAAATAAGTGGTGAGAAAGACAAGATCCATGAACAAAATGTGGTTCAAGGAATCAGTCATGTGGTTAGTTAATGAAAGCAAAGCAAGGTCAGTATTTAAAATGTTTCCAGCATTTGGGTTTGCTGCTATGTGTTTTACTTCTTAAGAGTCATTCATGCAAAATAACCAACAAACTCTAAGGGTTTTTTTTAGGGCAGTTACCATCATTTTTAGGACTATACTGGGTCACTTAGAACAAAAGATGTTTAATAAATACATGCTAAATAACTGAATTCAGTTTTTGTGAAAAGTACCATTGTCTTCCAAATTTTATGGAAGACACAATCTAAAAGACATATATGATACTCATTATATTGTTTTGTGAATTTGCTTCATGCTAATGACAGATAATTGGATCAGAAAACCACATATAGCTTCAATTCAATTTTGTTACTTCTGTAGAAATTTGTGATGATAAAAAATCAGGTAAGAGATCATAAAGAATGTAAGTGTCAGGATATTTTCATGACTGATATCCATTTATGCATGAGAGGTCACAAAAGAGGTATCAACAACATCTGCCACGGGTCCTGCATTATATATGCCTGATTCATAGCCTAAAAACATAACTGGAACTTGGTACATGGAAAACAGTATTCTTGAGATCTTAGAGTCATATGTGTTTCTTCTTTGCTACAAGTTACCTTCTGTGAGGGTCATTAAATGATATTGGTCTCCAGGAAAGATCCAGAATAAACAGATACCTTCATCTCTCTTTCTGATGACACAGGTGGAAGGAAGGTATACACACATATATATATTTGGAAAGGAGAGTCATTTTATTACACTCTTAGAATCTGGAGTATTTCTTGGTACACAGGCAGGCAACCAAGAAATGTTTGTTATTAAATTAATAAATTACAAATTAATTTCAATGACTGTGTAGACTTGGGCATCATCTCTACAGAATATATGTATTCAACATAATAAGATGGGGGTTTCATTATCAAGTCAGTTTTATTAATCAAAAAATTAAATCAAAGAACTAGTTCCTGAAAAATGCCAAATATAATAAGCATGTCTTAAGTAATCTCAGCAATAGCCCAGAGGGTTTTATCATTAAATTCTTCTGAGATTTGCTTAAGACCATACCAAAAAAACTGTGAGCCACAAAAATAAATTGAATAAATTGGGCAACACTAATTTCCCAACACTAATAACAGCCTCTTTTAAAGTAGGTTCTAAATTTTCTGGATTCTCCTACCTGTCACAACATAGGATCCTACTGTGGTTGAGATGGGTGTCAGGACAGCTGTATTCGATCTTGATTATGAAAATATAATTTACTCTGTGAACTTAAATAGTTTCAAGAATTGCTGTTAAACACAAGCATTAAGGAATTCTCGTGCTCATGCTCAATCATGCTCATGCTTTCTCTCTGACCACACCTTTCTAAATTTCATTGGAGAGATATGACATAAGCATAGAAAATAACAAACCTTAAAATATTTCAATGTATGATAAAATACTTTGTTGTCACTTTCTCTTATATGCATTTTGTAATACTTGTAAAAATCTTGTGCATTCCTCTCACCTACTACAATCCCGTTTCCTTTCCCATATGCTCTTTCCTCTCACTCAGCAAACAACTAACTTCTATTTGGTATTTAAGTCCCCAAGACAAGTATCAATTTCTGACAGAAATTTTTTCTGACACTAAATGCTTTCCTTCCACCTACATCAGTGTTAGGTGGCATTCAACTCTGTTTTCAGTCTTATCATTGAATATGACAACAACATTTAGTTAGCTTTCTTTCTCCTGTCCTCTCCATTTTTCTAAAAAATCCCTTGAGGTCAGGTACTTGTCTTATTAATCTCTCATCCACTCATTCCAAAAACTTGTTGCACATTTTTTTATGTGCAAGGCACTGTATTTGGGGCTAGGTATTCTTGGCCCTAAGTTCAGTATATTACATAGAAAATAGTTCTGTGGAATGAATGAATAGTAAATTAAACCAAGGAAATTTCAAAATACAGCTCATTCAAATAATAGTCTTAAATGAAAAATTTGTTATTGTGGGAGTGGTTGTTCTGGAAGGGCAGAGAACCACAATCTTCCATCTTAAATCATTAAATTCATAATTCTCTATTTTTAAAAAGTGAACTTTCAATATTCAAATGCCATGGGTTTTTTTCCCCTACACTTCTAACAACATTGGTATGGAAAATAAATGAGAAAATAAATCTAGAAGACTTTGAAGAAGCATATGCTTTGGTAAAAAGCAGTTATCATTTTATTCATAGTTATTGCTTTACAGGTAGGGATTTGGGGGAGAGAGTTGGGATTTACAATCCTGGCTTTTGAGTCAAAGTTGTGTTTCTGTGCTCTTTATTAATCTTAGAAGATCCTGGTAAAAATACAATTGTGGAACCTATTCTATATGAAAAACCAGAGAAGATTCGGGAGTCACACATGCAACCTTGGCACTTATTATAAGATTGCTCTGCAAGTGCACTAAATTAGAAGGATATAAAGTAAAAAAAAAAATTAAGTACTTCTAAAGTTAATCACTGCTTAGTAGCCAATGTTGACAAAAATGTGAAAAACAGGAACCCACAGGTCCTTCTTTGACAGAAAATTGGTAACATGAATCAAGAATTCTAAAAAGTACATGTCCTTTCATTCAGGAAGTTTGCTTTCAAATAATGGTTTTAAAATTGTCCACATCTTTTCATATACGAGTTTCCATTATATTTCTGTTTATAATAGTAATAATCATATTCAACCTAAATTTTTATTAGTGATTTCCTAAATAACTTATGAAGATAAAAATAAATATTTAAAGCTAATCATTTAACATGGAAATGTATCAGCAATAATTAAATTAGGGACTACAAAGCAGTATATGTAGTGTCATCTCATTTTTGTAAAAGTCTCTATGAATGTGTGAATATTTACTTATTGAAGTATATTTGACACAATGTTACATTAGTTCCTGGTGTACAACATAGTGATTCAACATCTCTATGTTATACTATGCTCACTACAAGTATGGCTACCATTTGTATATGAAACTCTAGTTAAAGAGAATTACATACATATTATATATGTTATATATTATGATACTCATATGTATGGATGTGGAAAAGTTTTAAAGCATATGCATCAAGTTATTACTCCTATTTATTTTAGGGCAGTGAAGTTATGGATGATATGGACAAATATACAATGAAATAAATAATACAAAGAAGTAGAAATGTGTACCATAAAGGTATTCTAAGCTTAAAATATAACATACTGTACCTGTAATGGAAAGCAGATATGATTTCAGCCTAACTTTGCATGTGAACTTATATAACTACCTGTCTTGGCGCATTTGGGAGCAATGCTGGCTTTCCTGGGTACCTACAATCACAGCAGTTCCATGATAACAGAGGCTGAGATATTTCTCAATCCACATTTTCTTATCCTTTACTCACATAAATGAGAATGGCATGAATAGTTTAGAAAGTGCCCAGCTCAAACCAAATACTGGATAATGCAGTGAGGCACATATCAGTAATCCCAACTGAAACAGTCTGGGCTTTGGTCCCAGACTTCCTGGCAAACATCAGACTCTGTGGGCCTATAGACAATGTAAGTTAGAACCAGCTTCCAGAGAGAAGAGAAACTGACATCATGAATGAGTTTCTAACTGGAAAAAAAAATCTTAGTAGCAATTTCTGAAAACAGCACTACAGGGAGTTTTTGCACATATGTGAGAAGAGTAAAATAAACAAACAAACAAAAACAAACAAACCTCAGGGCTGGAAACGAACTTACCTATCATTTAGCTCAACACTTTCATTTCACAGTGGAAGAAATGGAGGCCCAAAAGGAGAAAAAATTGCCACAGCCACTCTGTAAGTTAGTTCTTTAAAATAACTCCTGATTCCCATTTTAGTATGGTTCCTTTTTAGGACTCCTAAGCCAAAACACTAGTGCTTCTCCAAACTATGTAAACCTCCAGACACAAGGAAATTATGTTATATCAAATTCTTTTCTGATCATCCCAGGGAGAGTTATGTAATATTTGATGGTAATACAGCACCATTTTTAAATGTCTGTAACATTTACCTGCAAAACAGTTATCAAATTATTTATTTATCTCCCATAGCAAATTATGTGTTTCTCAAGGACAAGATTCATATTTTATTCACCTCAAATCCTCAGTACCAACTACACTGTCCAGAATACGGCAGGCGCTCAGTAAATATTTCATAAATGAATTGATGCTATTCTTTCTATTATAACTGATGATAAGAACTACTGCTCATGGATTAGCCAAAGGGTATCATGATACAATGGAATGAGTAGGTTCTGAGAGTTAAGAAGCCTGGATTTAAGTCCCATCTGTATCAGTGCCTAAATGCAAGAGTTTGGAAAAGACCCTTAAGTGCCCTGCACAACATATTCCTCATTCATAAACCAGAGCAAATAATACTTGCTATTCGACCTCCAGGTGTGACTACAAGGATCAAATGTGATATACGTGAAAGTAAAAGTAATTTTATGAATAGCAAATTGTTATAAGAATGGAAGGGATGTGTGTGTTAGCTTTAAATCATAGTCTGGCTTTTTCAAGGCATGTCATTCAAATAGAATGACCATTATATTACAATAGAATATGTAGGGTTATTTCTATTGATAAGAGACATAAGCCTCAGGTATGCTCTGTTGAGAAATGCAAAGGAAATGGCTATATAGTCCTGAGAGAATGACAGTGCAGAGGCATATCAAGAGACCTTTGACATTTGAGAGTGACACATCCACACACTAGGGGATTCCCATAAACTTGAAAACCTTTGAATTCCAAAATTTTCTTCTCAAATGCATAAATAATTACAAGTGGAGGAAAGAATGTTGCCATGTACATCCTTGACAATTGGCCAAAGGAGGTGTTCCTGTATGTCTCTAGATTGGAGATTCCTATTTGTGGATAAGTAAAGCAATAAACTACTACATGGCACAGGGTATTAGGTTTTCTTATGAATAACAGACATTGTAAATGTTAAATTCAAGAATACCAACATCCTGCTGTAGCTGCACAGACAAATGTAGTTCTTTGAGACAAATAAATCTACTGTAATAATCATCCATTCTAGTCCTATTGGAAGAAAATTTAGGAACATCTGATTCTCTAACCATACCACCTAACCTAAATTCTGTAAATTGATCTCCAAAGACCCATTAGTTTTTTCTTAAGTACCAAGGGGTGTAGCAAGATGATAATGGAAGTAAAGTGAGGCATAGCTGAGAGACCCATATGATAGGAAAATTAGATTTCTTTCATAGGGACAGTGAATGTGGTGAACTAGAAAGCACATTCGCTTTAAAGGGAGATATTCCTAAGTTTGGATTTAAATTCTGATCCTGCATTTACTAGATATACAGTCTCAGTTAAATTTTATAACCTGCACTAAGAAAAAAACTTATATAGGCCATGCTGACAGGGAATGGAGAAACTGGCATGCTAATCACAAGTTAGGCTTTTGTCTAGTTGCTCCCATTTACATGTGCAATAAAGGCCAGGAATATTCCCAAACTGTGGGAAATCTCTTCCCTTGGTTGACCAAATAGGGAATTAGAATAGTTCTTCTAAGCATCAGGAAGACAAACTCTCTCTTTTTCCTGGGTTTACTTGATTTTATGGTGTTTTGTTTGTTTGTTTGACTCTTGCAATGAAAGCTATAAGAATTCATGCATGAATCACATGGATCAAAGTTTAAGAGTAAGGACATGTGGAGGGGATAAAAAAACAAAAATAGAATTTCTTCTGTATTTGTTTCAGGTTCAAAGACTACAAAGTCTAGTTCAGTTTGTTTGTTTGTTTGTTTGCTTGCTTGCTTGTTTGTTTAGAGAAGACACAAGTAAGTAAGGTGCAGAGAGAGAGAGAATCCCAGAAAGGGCAGAGAGAGAGGGAGGGAGAGAGTAAGAGATGGAGAGAGTGAGAGAGAGGAGAAGAGAGTGGGAGAGAGGGAGAGAGTGAGCGACAGAGACAGAGACAGTGACAGAAACAGAGAGACAGAGAGAAGTAAGGCTCACCCAAAGAGGGACACAAGCTCACCTGAAGTGGGGCTTAAACTTACCCTATGCAGACTCAGACTCAAAAACCATGAGATCATGACCTGAGCCAAATTCAGATGCCCAACAACTGAGATACCCAGGTGCCCCTCTAGTTCAGTTTAAAAAACAAACTGAAGTTCCAAATAGAAGTTGATGCCAAAATCTCAGTTATAATAACTTTATTGATTTTTGTTCAGTGTCTCTCCTGTAAACACATGCATTAGAGGCATAATAGGGATTGTTGCAACCATTAGTAGGTGGCTTGTTAAGGAGCTGGACCCTGCGGTTCTACTGTGTCTCACAAGCCTTCACATGGATCAGCTCATGTGTGCTGGCATTTCTCCATATAGTTATAGAAAACAGAAATTACTGCTTCTTAAAACACTCAGTGGTAGTTTCCAGAAAAATAGGGCAGCAGGTTAATCATCTGTATAGCGTTACTAATGCAAAAGAGAGGCTTCAAGGCAAATTTAACATTATTGATCTATGAACCTTCACTCTTCTAGTCAAAGATACTTTAAAAAATGTTAAACACCAAAAAGTAAAGCCTAGGCTTCATTATATGTATTCTCCTTTTTTCCTGTTCTCAGTAATTAGTACATAATAAATGCTCAAAAATTTCATTCAATGAGATAATCCATTAATCTCATATATATCTATATATCTATATCTATATCTATCTATCTATATCTTACTAATTTTGTCGATGGGTGTTTGATCTTTTTAGAATAATCTCTCCTCTATGATTTCTTCCATCATTGCCACTGCCTTTTAAAATTTTGGATCAGGCATCTATTCTGCAATTGGCTTTGACTTGCTAGTTCTTCTTGAGGCCTCCAGAGGTCAAGCCCCTCAGAGGCAGCTGTCAGGTACTGCCAAGAACACTGAAATGGAAAATAACAATTCAAATCCCATCTTGTCATTTACTAGTTGTATGATTCTGAATAGTATACTTAATCCCTCTGAACCTCAGTTTCTAATCTGTGCAATGTAAAGAATGAACTTTGACAGTAGTGATTGATAAAGAATGCACATTGATAACACTTGAAATCTATTAGCATATACAAACACAGGTCCATCCAGAGGATTTTGATTCAGTAGGTTTGAGGGGAGGGAGGCAGCCTAAACATCTATATTTCTAAGATGGTCTGTAATTTTTTTTTAAACATAAGTTTGAAGTTTTAGAACTTCCTGAATTTTCAATCATTTATGTAACTAGAATTTCTTAAAAAGGAATGGAGGGCTTTGTATTATTCTAAATCCTCCCAAGGAAATGCACTAGATGTTTTAACATTAATCAAACCATTAATTTTATTCTATTACTCATTAATTTTACTTGTTTGAGAGTTTCAAAGACTTTTTAAAATTTAAAAACAAATTAGTTAATATATAGTATAATGGTTTCAGGAGACTTTAGTAATTCAAAAGTTATGTACTAACACTCAGTGCTCATTTCAACAAGTGGCCTTCTTAATTCCCAATCACCCATTTGGCCCATACCCTTACCCACCTCCCCTCCAGCAAACCTCAGTTTGTTCTCTGTATTTAAGAGTCTCTCATGGTTTGCATCCCTGATTTTTCTTATTTTCCTTCCTTCACCCTATGTTCATTTGTTATGTTTCTTAAATTCCACATATCAGTGAAATAATATATTTTTGTTTCTCTGTTTCACTTAGCATCATACACTCTGGTTCCAGCCACACTGTTGCAAATGGGAGGATTTCATTCCTTCCACTGCCGAGTAATATTCCATTGTGCATGTGTATGGACAGATATAGACAGATACAGCTAAGGATATAGATATAGATACAGATATAGATATAGATGATATACTACATCTTCTTTATTCATTCACCAATAAATGGACGTTTGGGCTCTTTCCATAATTTGGCTATTATTGATAGTTGTGCTATAAACATTGGGGTACATGTGCCCCTTCAAATCATCGTTTTCGTATCCTCTGGATAAATCTGGGTATTTAATCTGGATAAATACCTAGTAGTGAAATTGTTGAGGAATCTCCATACTGTTCTCCAGAGTGGCTTCACCAGTTTTCATTCCCACCTACAGTGCAAGAGGGTTCCCTTTTCTCTGCATCCTCACCAACACCTGTTGTTTCCTGTGCTGTTCATTTTAGCCATTTTTATAGGTGTGAGGTGGTATCTCCTTGTGGTTTTGATATATATTTCCCCGATGATGAGTGATGTTGAACATCTTTTCAGGTATCTGTTCGCTGCCTGGATGTCCTCTTTGGAAAAGTATCTATTCATGCCTTTTGCCCATTTGTTCTCTGGAATTTTTTTTTGGGGGGGGGTGTTGAATTTGATAAGTTCTTTATAGATTTTGGATACTAAACCTTTATCCAACATGCCATTTGCAAATGCCTTCTCCCATTCCACTGGTTGCCTTTTAGTTTTGTTGATTGTTTCCTTTGCTGTGCAGAAGGATGAGGTCTTGATGAGGCCCCAATAGTTCATTTTTGTTTTTGTTTCCCAGGCCTCTGGAGACATGTCAGAAAGAAGTTGCTGTAGCTGGGGTCAAAGAGGTTGTTGCCTGTTTTACCTTGAAGGATTTTGATGGTTTCTTGTTTTACATTTATGCCTTTCAATCATTTTGAATTTATTGTTGTGACAGTGTAAGAAAGTGGTCCAGTTTTATTCTTCTGCCTGTCACTGTCTAATTTCCCAACACCATTTACTGAAGATTTTGTCTTTTTTTCCATTGGATATTCTCTCCTGCTTTGTTGAAGATTAGGCGGCCATACATTTGGGGGTCCATTTTTGGGTTATCTATTGTGTTCCATTGATCTATGTGTCTGCTTTTGTGCCAGTACCGTACTTCCTTGATGATTACACTTTGCAATACAGCTTGAAGTTCAGAATTGTGATGCCTCCAGCTTTGCTTTTCTTTTTCGACACTATTTTGGCTACTTGGAGTCTTTTCTTTTTCCATACAAATTTTAGAATTGTTTGTTCTAGCTCTGTGAAGAATTCTGGTGTTATTTTGATAAGGATTGCATTGAATGTGTAGATTGCTTTGGGTAGTCTTGACATTTTAACAATATTTGTTCTTCTAATCCATGAGCATGGAGTGTTTTTCCATTTATTTGTGTTTTCTTCAATTTCTTTCATAAACTTTCTATAATTTTTACTGTACAAATATTTTACCTTTTTTGGTTAGGTTTATTCCTAGGTTTTTGGTGGAATTGTAGATGGGATTGATTCCTTGATTTCTCTTTCTGTTGCTTCATTATTGGTTTACAGAAGTGCAACTAATTTCTGTATGTTGCTTTTATATCCTGCAACTTTGCTGAATTCATGTATCAGTTCTAGCAATCTTTTGGTGGTGTCTTTCAGGTTTTCTATGTGGAGTATCATGTCATCTGTGAAAAGTGGAAGTTTGACTTCTTCCTCGCTGACTTATATGCCTTCTATTTCTTTTTCTTTTTGTTTCTGTTTGCTGAGGCTAGGACTACCAGTACTATTTTGAACAGCAGTGGTCAGAGTTGACATCCCTGTCATGTGCCTGACCTTATGGGGAAAGCTCTCAGTTTTTCCCCATTGAGGATGATATTAGCTGTGGGTCTTTCATATATGGACTTCATGATCTTGAAGTATATTCCTTCTATCTCTACTCTCTTGAGTATTTTTATCAAGATGGGATGCTGCATTTTGTAAAATGCTTTTTCTACATCTATGGAGAAGATCATTTGGTGCTTATCTTTTATTAATGTGATGTATCATGTTGACTGATTTGTGGACACTGAACCACCCCTGCAACCCAGGAACAAATCCCACTTGATTGTGGCAAATAATTATTTTAATGTACTGTTGGATTTGGTTTGCTAGGACCTTCTTGAGAATTTTTACATCCATGTTAAAGGGAGATTGGTCCATAATTCATTTAATGGAGGCATTGTCTGGTTTTGGAGTCAAGATAATGCTGGTCTCATATAATGAATTTCAATGTTTTCCTTCCTTTTCTGCTTTTTGGGACATCTTTAAAAGAATAGATGTTAATTCTTCTTTAAGTGTTTGGTAGAATTCTCCTGGGAAGCCATCCAGACCTGGACCCCTGTTTTTTTGTGAGATTTTTAATTACTGATTCAATTTATTTATTGGTTATGGGTCTGTTCAAATTTTCTGGTTATCTTTGTTTCAGTTTTGGTCGTTTGTATGTTTCTTAGAATTTGTCCATTTCTTCCAGATTGCCCAATCTGTTGGCATATAATTGCTCATAATATTCTCTTATTATCATTTATATTTCTCCCAGTTGATTGTGATCTCTCCTCTTTTATTTGTGTTTTTATTTAGTTTCCTTTCCTTTTTCTTTATGATAAGTCTGGCTAGGAATTTATCAATTTTGTTAATTCTTTCAAAGAAACACCTCCTGGTTTCACTGATCTGCTCAATTTTTAAAATTTCTATATCATTTATTTCTGCTCTAATCTTTATTATTTCCTTTCTTCTGCTGGCTTTGGGCTTTATTTGCTATTCTTTTTCCTGCTCTTTGGGTGTAACATTAGGATATGTATTTTAGACCTTTTTTTAAGAAGCCCTAGATTGCTACACTTCCCTCTTATGACTGCCTTTGCTATATCCCAAAGGTTTTGGACTGTTGTATACTCATTTTCATTGGCCTTCATGTACTTTTTAATTTTCTCTATAATTTCTTGGTTAACCCATTCATTCTTCATTCGGCTATTCTTTAACCTGCAAGTATTTGTGGTCTTTCCAAATTTTTTCTTGTGGTTGATTTCAAGTTTCATAGCATTGAGGTTTGAAAATATGCATGGTATGATTTTAATATTTTTGTAATTGTTGATGGCTGATACATGACAGTATGTGATCTATTTTGGAGAGTGTTTGATGTGCACTTGAGAAGAATGTGTATTCTGCTGCTTAGGAGGAAATGTTCTGAATCTGTTAGGTCCATCCAGTCCAGTGTGATATTGAGAGCCATTGTTTCCTTGTTGATTTTTTGCTTAATCTGTCCATTGATATAAGTGGGGTGTTAATGTTCTCTACTATTATGGTATTATTATCAATGAGTTTATTTATATTTCTGATTAATCAATTTATTTGGGCATTTCAAGTTGTGGTCATAAATATTTATAATTGTTAGATCTTCTTGGGGGATAAACACCTTAATTATGATATAATACCCTTCTTTATCTCTTGATACAGTTTTTGCTTTAAAACCTAGTTTTTCTGAGATAAGTATGGCTATTCAGGCTTTCTTTTGATGTTTATTAGCATGATAGATGGTTCTCCATCCCCTTACTTTAAATCTGGTGTCTTTAGGTCTAAAATGAATCTCTAGTAGGCAGCATAAAGATGGCTCTTGTTTTTTCTCCATTCTGATACTGTCTTTTGATTGAAGCATTTAGTCTTTTTAAAGTGATCATTGAAGGATATGATTTTTTTGCCATTGTGCTGCCTATAGACCTGGTGTTTCTGATGATGTTCTCTGATCATTTCGAATCTTTGTTGCTTTCAGTCTTTTTGTTTTGTTTTTTCTCCAAAAAGTCCCCCTTAAAATTTCTTGCTGGTTTGGTTTAATAGTCACCAACTCCTTTCCTTTCATTTTTGTCTGGAAAACTATTTTTCTCTCCTATTTTATTATATATATATATATATACATTTTATATATATGCATTTTATATATATAAATATATAATTAATTGTCAAGTTAGATAACAGTGTATACAGTGTGCTCTTGGTTTTGGGAGTAGACTACCATGATTCATCACTTATATACGACACCCAGTGCTCATCCCAACAAGTACCCTCCTTAATACCCATCCCTCATTTTCGCCCTCCCCACCCCCATGAACCCTCAGTTTGTTCTCTGTATTTGAGTCTCTTATGATTTCTCTCCCTCTCTGTCTGAAATTATTTTTCCCCTTCCATTCCCCCAAGGTCTTCTGTTAAATTTCTCAAGTTCCACATATGAGTGAAAATATATGATATCTGTCTTTTTCTGAGGGACTTATGTCACTTAGCATAATACCATCTAGTTCCAACCACAGTATCCCAATTGGCAGGATTT
Organism: Hyaena hyaena; assembly: GCF_003009895.1. Taxonomy (NCBI): domain Eukaryota; kingdom Metazoa; phylum Chordata; class Mammalia; order Carnivora; family Hyaenidae; genus Hyaena; species Hyaena hyaena. The sequence goes on along the minus strand of NW_024081092.1, from coordinate 973,504 downwards.
CATTCTTTCTCATTGCCAAGTAGTATTCCATTGTATATATAAACCACATCTTCTTTATCCATTCATCAGTTGATGGACATTTGGGCTTTTTCCATAATCTGGCTATTTTTGAAAGTACTGCTATAAATATTGGGGTACTTGTGTCCCCATGAGTCAGCACTCCTGTATCCTTTTGGTAAGTTCCTAGTGGGACATAGGGTAATTCTATTTTTAATGTTTTGAGGAACCTCCACATTGTTTTCCAAAAACAGCTGCACCAGTTTGCATTCCTATCAACAGTGCTGATGGGTTCCTGTTTCTCCACATCCTTACCAATATCTGTTGGTATTAATTTCAGTTGTTAATTTTAGCCACTCTGACTGGTATGAGGTGGTATCTCAGTGTGGTTTTGATTTGCATTTCCCTGATAATGAGTGATGTTGAGTCTCTTTTCATGTGTCTGTTGGCCATCTGGGTGTCTTCTTTGAAAAAGTGTGTTTTCATGCCTTCTGCCCATTTCTTCACTGGATTATTTGTTTTTTGGGTGTTTAATTTGGGGAGTTCTTTATAGATTTTGGATACTAACCCTTTATCTGATATGTCATTTGCAAATATCTTCTCCCATTCTGTCAGTTACCTTTTAGTTTTGTGGATTGTTTCCTTTGCACTGCAGAAGCTTTTTATCACGATGAGGTCCCAATAGTTCAATTTTGCTTTTATTTCCCTTGCTTTTGGAGACGTGTCAAGCAAGAAACTGCTGCGGTTGAGATCAAAGAGGTTGTTGCCTGCTTTCTTCTCTAGGGTTTTGATGGTTTCCTGTTTCACATTTAGATCTTTCATACATTTTGAGTTTATTTTTGAGTATGGTATAAAAAAATGGTAGAGTTTCATTTTTCTGCATGTTGCTGTCCAGTTCTCCCAGCACCATTTGCTAAAGAGACTGTCATTTGTTTCATTGGATACTCTTTCCTGCTTTGTCAAAGATTAGTTGGCCGTATATGTGTGGCCATATATGTCCAATGCCGGGATCTCTATTCTGTTCCATTGGTTTATATATCTGTTCTTGTGCCAGTACCATACTGTCTTGATTATTATAGTTTTATAGTAGAGTCTAAAGTCTGGGATTGTGATGCCTCCCATTTTGGTTTTCTTATTCAACATAACTTTGGCTATTTGGGGTCTTTTGTGGTTCCATACAAATATTAGGATTGTTTGTTATGGCTTTGAGAAAAATGCCAGTGCAGTTTTGTCTCCTTCTATTTTGAAAGACAGTCTTTCTATATAAAGAATTCTTGACTGCATATTTTTTTCAATTCAGCATGTTGAATATTTCCTGCCTCTCCTTTCTGACCTGCCAGTGGACAGATCTGTTGTGACCCTGATCTGTCTTCCTTTGTAAGTTAAGGACTTTTTTTCCCCTTTGCTGCTTTCATGATTCCTTGTCTGTGTATTTTCTGAATTTGACTACGATATGCCTTGATGACAGTCAGTTTTTGTTGAATTTAGTGGGAGTTCTCTGTGCTTCTTGGATTTGATGTCTGTGTCCTTCCCTAGAATAGCAATGTGTTCAGCTCTAATTTGGTCACATAAACCTTCTGCTCCTTTTTCTCTCTTCATGTTCTAAGACTACTATGATATGAATGTTATTCCTCTTTAATAAGTCGCTGAGTTGTCTAAGTCTTATATGGTGATTGTTTGCCACTGTTTCCCTCTTTTTTTTCTGCTTCATTATTTTCTATAATTTCTATATCACTGATTCAGTGCTCTGCTTTGACCATCCTTGCCATCATGGCATCCATTCAAGATTGCATCTTGGTTATAGTATTTTTAATTTCAGCCTGACCAGATTTTGGCTCTTTTATCTCTGCAGAAAGGGATTCTTTAGTGTCTTCAATGCCTTTTTTTTTTTTTTTTTCAAATCCAGATAGTATTCTTATTATTATTACACTCTTTAATTCTAGTTCAGACATATTACTTATGTCTGTGTTGGTTAAATCCCTGGCTGTCATTTCTTTCTATTCTTTCTTTTAGGGTGAATTCTTCATTTTGGAGCAAGATAAAAATTAATAAAATTAAAATTAAAAATTAAAAACAAAACAAAACAAAAAATGAAATAAATGAAGCTAGGTGTGTTTCAGTTTGCTTGTTGAGAGAAGCTTGATAGAAAAGAGAAAAAAGAGGAAAAGAAAGTTTAAAAAGTTTAAACATTAAAAAATTAAATATAATAAAATAGAATAAAGTTAATCTTTATTTATCCAAGAAGGAGAAAGAGAAAGAAAAAAAAGAAGAAAATAACATAAGCAAAAACAGAAACAAAGAAAACAAACAAATGAACAAGCAAACAGAATGAAACTTGAATGAAGTTATATCCAGTTTCTCCTAGAACCGAAACTTTGCAGCACATTATACTCTGTAGACTTAGCAGGAGAGGGATTTATGGCTGGTATTCTGGGTGATGTCCTTGAGCGAGCAGGTGGGCAGGGCTTGTTGTAACTTAGTGGCACTTCTTAGCTCACTGGGGGCAAATCTGTGCGTGTGCATGTGCTCCCGTGCCCACACAAACTAATGTTGAAAATGTCTTCACCCAATCTTTAGTCCCTGGCGCAGGAATTTTGTGCACTCACAGACATGTGATCAAGTGCCCCTCCTTTTTCTCAGGCTTCTGACTGCTCCCTGCTTTTACCCTGTTTGAGTCCAAGCTGTCTGCCTGCCAGGTGGCACGTCCCTCCAGAGTTTTATTTCAGACAGGGTTGTGATTCAAAACCCCATGCTTCAGAGACCTCCAAGATGTATACCCAAGCTGATTCTCTGGGGGATGGTCTCCCCAAACAATGGCCAGGTGCCAGCTTGTCCCAGAAAAACTTCATGTAATCGCACAGTGGCAGAAGCTCAGATTTTATGGTAAACCAAAGCACACAGCCCGTGCCAGGTTTTGCTGCACTCTGGCTTCCTTGTTCCAATATCAGTAAACGTGCCAGCTCTCCAGGGTCTGTTTGTACTTTTGCCCGTGGGGAGGCCGTGTGTTCTCTTCTAAATGCACTCCAGGCAAGTGAATTGCTCCTCCCCATGTGGCACATGGACCCCTCAGACTGTGCTGCCTGCTCCTGGATTTTAACGTTTCTTCCTCACCAGAGCACTGCCAGGCACTAAGCTCCAAACTTTCAGACTCTGCACTCTGCCGTTTAGAGACTCTTGGCAGTATCAAACTCTCTCCTTTTTACCCATCAATGGTTTTGGGGAACAGATTTCTTGTCCCCTGTGTTTTCACTCTTCCTCTCTCTTTCTTTCCAGCTATTTTTTTTTGGGGGGGGGGGATATTTTTCTTGCATGATCCTGGTGAGCTGCACTCTCTCCTTTTCTCTTTCTCTGTCCTATCTCCATGAAAATGGCTCCCTGCTCCCCACAGCTCTGTGGATGTTCTTTCCCCCAATTCTCTCTCCAAACCACATACCTTCCAAATTCTCTGGCTCAACGTATGTAGATAATGGTGATAATCCTCATCAATTTCCTGGGTGTTCAAAATGGTTTGATGCTGATCTAACTGCACTTCAGGGATAAGACAAGCTCAGGGTCTGCATACTACTCTGCCATCTTAACATTGTCTCCCTAATTATTCTTTAACTCATTAATTTTAATTTTAATGGTCAATTTAATTTTTAACAGATGAACTCTTATTCCCTTGGTCTCTGATTCTAGCTAATCAAGTTCTTTTTTTTTCCTTAAATAGTTTCTTGTCAAGTTGGTTTCCATGTAACACCCAGTGCTCATCCCAACAAGTGAACTCCCCCATGCCCATCACCCCCCTACCCCTCTCCCCCACCCACATGAGCCCTCAGTTTGTTCTCAGCATTCAAGACTCTCTCATGGTTTGCTTCCCTCCCTCTCCACAACTATTTTTCCCCTTCTCTTCCCTCGTGGTCCTCCGTTAGCTTCCTACTAATCCATCGATATGTGCAAACATATAGTATCCGTCCTTCTCTGCCTGACTTATTTGGCTTAGCATAACACCCTCAGTTCCATCCATGTTGCTACACATGGCCAGATTTCAGTCTTTCTCATTGCCATGGAGTATTCCATTGTATAGATAAACCATATCTTCTTGATCCATTCATCAGTTGATGGACACTTAGGCTCTTTCCATGTTTTGGCTATTGTTGAGAGTGCTGCTATGAACATTGGGGTATATAGACCCCTATGCATCAGCACTCCTGTATCCCTTGGGTAAATTCCTAGCAGTGCTATTGCTGGGTCATAGGGGAGTCCTACTGATAATTTTCTGAGGAACCTCCACACTGTTTTCCAGAGGGGCTGCAGAGTTTACATTCCCACCAAGAGTGTAGGAGGGTGCCCGTTTCTCCACATCCTCACCAGCATCTAGAATCTCCTGATTTGTTCATTTTAGCCACTCTGACCAGTGCGAGGTGGTATCTCAGTGTGGTTTTGATTTGTATTTCCCTAATGAGGAAGATGCTGAGCATTGTTTCATGTGTCTGTTGGCCCTATGGATGTCCTCTCTGGAGAAGTATCTGTTCATGTCTTCTGCCCATTTCTTCACTGGATTCTTTGTTTTTTGGGTGTGGAGTTTGGTGAGTTCCTTAGAAATTTTGGATACTAGCCCTTTATCTGATATGTCATTTACAACTATCTCTTCCCATTCCTTCGGTTGCCTATTAATTTTATGGATTGTTTCTTTGCCATGCAGAAGCTTTTAATCTTGATGAGGTCCCAATAGTTCATTTTTGGTCTTGATTCCCTTGCCTTTGGGGATGTGTCAAGTAAGAAATTGCTGCGGTTGAAGTTAAGGAGGTTGTTTCCTGCTTTCTCCTCTAGGATTCTGATGGCTTCCTGTCTCACGTTCAGGTTCGGTATCCATTTTGAGTTTATTTTTGTGTATGGTGTGAGAAAATGATCGAGTTTCATTCTTCTGCATATTGCTGTCCAGTTCTCCCAGCACCATCTGTTAAAGAGGCTGTCTTTTTTCCATTGGAGACTCTTTCCTGCTTTGTCAAAGATTAGTTGGCTGTACATTTTCGGGTCCAAATCTGAGTTCTCTATTCTATTCCATTGGTCTGTGTGTCCGTTTTTGTGCCAATACCATACTGTCTTGATGATGACAGCTTTGTGGTAGAGGCTAAGGTNTCTTTTGTGGTTCCATACAAATTTTGGGATAGTTTGTTCTAGTTTTGAGAAGAATGCTGGTGCAATTTAGATTGGGATTGCATTGAATGTGTAGATTGCTTTGGGTACGAACGACATTTTAACTATATTTATTCTTTTGATACATGAGCATGGAAGGTTTTTCCATTTCTTTGTGTCTTCTTCAATTTCCTTCATAAGTTTTCTATACTTTTCATCATACAGATCTCTTATTTCTTTGGTTAGGTTTATTCCTAGGTATTTTATGGTTTGGTGCAATTGTGAATGGGATCCGTTTCTTGATTTCTCTTTCTGTTACTTCATTGTTGGTGTATAAAAATGCAACCGATTTCTGTATGTTGCTTTTGTATCCGGCAACTTTGCTGAATTCATGGATCAGCTCTTGTAGGATTCTGGTGGAGTCTGTCGGGTTTTCTATGTAGAGTACCATGTCATCTGTGAAAAGTGGAAGTTTGACCTCTTCTTTGCCAATTCTGATGCCTTTTATTTCCTTGTGTTTCTGATTTCTGTTGCTAGGACTTCCAGCACTATGTTAAACAACAGTGGTGAGAGTGGACATCCCTGTCATGTTCCTGATCTCAGGGGAAAAGCTCTCAGTTTTTCCCCATTGAGGATGATGTTACTGAGGGATTCTCATTGATGGCTTTATAATGTTTATGTTAATTCCTTCTATGACTTTCCTGAGGGTCTTTATTAAGAAGGGATGCTGTATCTTGTCAAATGCTTTTTCTGCATCTACTGACAGGATCATATGGTTTTTATCTTTTCTTTTGTTAATGTGATGTATCACATTGACTGATTTGCAAATATGGAACCAGCCCTGTAACCCAGGAATGAATCCCACTTGATCATGGTGGATAATTCTTTTTATGTGCTGTTGGATTCGATTTGCAAGGATCTTGTTGAGGATTTTTGCATCTGTATTCATTAAGGATATTGGCCTGTAGTTCTCTTTTTTTGCTGGATCTCTGTCTGGCTTGGGAATCAGAGTGATGCTGGCTTCATAAAACGAGTCCAGGAGTTTTCCTTCAATTTCTATTTTTTGGAATAGTTTGAGAACAATGGTATTAATTCTGTTTTAAATGTCTGGTAAAATTCCCCAGGGAAGCCATCTGGCCCAGGGTTCTTATTTGTTGGGAGATTTTTGATAACTGATTCGATTTCCTCACTAGTTATGGGTCTGTTCAGGTTTTCTATCTCTTCCCATGTGAATTTTGGTAGAGTGTGTGTTTTTAGGAATTTGTCCATTTCTTCTAAGTTGTCCAATTTGTTGGCATATAATTTATCATAGTATTCCCTGATAATTGCTTGTATTTCTGAGAGGTTGGTTGTAATCAGTTCATTTTCATTCATGATTTTGTCTATTTGAGTGCTCTCTCTTTTCTTTTTCAGAAACCTGGCTAGAGGTTTGTCAATTTTATTTTTTCAAAAAAAAAACACAACTATTGATTTCATTGATCTGTTCAACTCTTTCTTTGGTTTCTATATTGTTTATTTCTGCCCTGATTATTATTATTTCTCTTCTTCTACTGGGTTTGGGGTGCTCTTGTTGCTCTCCCTCTAGTTCCTTTAGGTGAGCTATTAGATTTTGCACTTTAGCTTTTTCTAATTTCTTGAAATAGGCCTGGAGTGCAATGTACTTTCCTCTTAGGATTGCCTTTGCTGTATCCCAAAGAGTTTGGATTGTTTTATTTTCATTTTCTTTTGTTTCCATATAGTTTTTAATTTCTTCTCTAATTGCCTGATTGGCCCCTTCGTTCTTTAGTAGGGTGTTCTTTAACCTTCATGTTTTTGGAGGTTTTCCAGACTTCTTCCTTGATTGATTTCAAGTTTCATAACATTGTGATATGAAAGTGTGCATGGTATGATCTCAACTCTTTTATATTTATTGAGGGCTGCTTTATGTACCAGTATGTGATCTATCTTGGAGAATGTACCATGTGCACTTGAGAAGAAAGTGAATTCCATGGCCTCAGGGTGTAGAGTTCTAAATATATCTGTCAAATCCATCTGTTCCAATGTTTCTTTCAAGTCCATTGTTTCCTTAGTGATTTTCTGTCTAGTTGGTCTATCCATTGCTGTAAGTGGTGTATTAATGTCCCCAGCTATTAGCACATTCTTATCCATAAGATTGTTTCTGTTTGTAATTAATTGTTTTATATATTTATATATATTATATATAGGTGCTCCCATATTTGGTGCGTAGACATTTATAATTGTTAGTTCTTCTTGATGGATAGATCTGTAATTATTATATAATGCCTTTTTTCATCCCTTGGTGCTGTCTTTACTTAAAAGTCCAGTTTGTCTGATATAAATATAACTACTGTAGCTTTCTTTTGACTTCCAGTTAGCTAATCAAGTTCTGATGCCTAGGAAGTAATAGGCAAACTACACCCTACCTTTTGATTGATCTCTACTGCAGACACTAACTAGTTCCTAGGAATGGACTGATGCTCAAGAAGACATAGTGCAGTGGTTAGTACTACTCAGGTCACATCATATGTAGCTGGATTTATACCTATTATGGAACAGGCCACACTCATTAATTCTGGTGCCCTTTATTACCTTCAACACCCTGAACTGAGATTTCACACAGAAATATGGTCTTGGGCTGCCTTTTTGGTATGGTATGAAATCTGACCTAACTTTTTATACCTGCATTTGGTTTAATGTGTTGAGGTCCTAGTAAATTAACTGGTCCTCAGCGTCACTAATGGCTAATACTGTTTCCTCTCCACCTCTTCATTCCTCGATCTTAAACTATCAGATATAACATAAATTTTAAAGAGAATTTAAGACATCACTCCTCTTCCTTAAAGACTTTAGTCAAACGTTACTTCAGTGAATTCTTTCCTGTCTTGTCAAGCAAATAAAAATTCTATTTCTCCTGAGTTGCTTCTGCATTTTATATGCTACACTATCTATTGACACAAATTTCTCACTAGGTTTTAGGTCTCTTGATGGGGAAGGCGTTGTCTTTTTACCTCTGCTCATTGCCAGCCATCACTCCTGAACGTAGTCTGCATTCAAAAGTTGCTGGTTGAATGAATGAATGGATAATATAAGAATTTTAGACAGCTTTAAAAAGTGTCTTAAAACTTCAGGTACCTTTTGAAAAGAAATTTTTTAAATCTGCTCATAACTGAACTTATTGGTGAGTCTGTATTCTGCCTTTGCTGAAAGAAAAATAAACGTTCCATCAAATGACTCTATTGTTTAGGTAAAGGCGCAGCATCCATTCACTCAAGCCTTTATTCAGGCAGACTGTGTCTGCAATCCTATTCAAGACAGGAATTGTTAAATGCAGGGATGAGTCTGAAATAGACTCTCCCTTCAAGTAATTTATAATCTAGTAGGGAGGATACGACACATCAATGAGTATTAGTAATTCAATATTATAAGTCAAGCACAAGGAATATTCTACAAGAATTTGGAGAAAGTGATCAAGGAGGGAATCATAGGAAGAGTAAACTTAGAATTGGATATGGAGTAAATACAGTATTTGAATAAGCAGAGAATTATTCTCTCAGAGAGAATACATACACAAAGATAAAAAGGTTAGTAAAATGTATGGGGTTCATATGTATTTCCTTTGATTGGGAGGAAGGTTTGAAAAGGTGTATAGGATGGAGGCAGATGATATATAGCTTTTTGTGCATACAACAGAGTTTGAACTGTGTCTTCTTATATCAAGGGAAAGCCACTGAATCTCTCAGCAGGGGATGTGACATTACTAGAAACAGAAAGGCCTTTCACCTAAGACAAACCTAAATTCAGACCTCAGCTCTACCTTTTATTAGCTGGGTCACTGTAAGCAGGTTACTTAAACACTTTGACACCCAGTTAATAATCTGCTTTGTTGGTTATGATAATGATTAAAGAAACAATCACTTGAATCATTGAACACTGTTCATAGCTCAGAATATTCACTTAATAAAATCTTGTCACTGTACTTTTTTTAAAGTAAGAATATTCTGTCTCCAATGAGGATGTTACTTTGAAATGTAAAGAGATGGGAAAAAGAGAGAGTTTTAGGAAACTTTTGCTTAAATGGGTGACATCAAAGGCTGGGTTAGTGCCTAGGAGAGCAAGAGGACCTATATCTCATAGGTGCTTGGTACATGGGAAGACCAATGTCTTGCTTCTTGGTTACGTGAAACATCTCCCTGCTTTGCTAATGGCTAATGTGACATTTAACATTGACCAGACTTGCACCAGAGAATACCACCACTCTGTTAAGCACTCACTGCTGGTTCCTATGAGTCAGCAGTGATTGATGGTCTGTCATCTTTTTGAGAAATGTAAAAACTGCAAATAATTATTGCCCATCAGGCTGTTAAGCAAGTCTGTCACTAAAAGAGAGAGCTGATATGCAAACTGTATTTAGTTTAAAAAATGCATCTTTCAAATAAGACCTTTTTGTGTTATTTGAATACACTGTGCTAAGAAATTAAGTTGTATCTACCACCCAATTAGCAAGCAGTTTCTCACCTGCCATTGAGTTTTTATAACACTTTAGAATATTTATTTCTCAGTAGTTAGCATTTATAGAATGCTAATTTTAATCCAAAAATGACCACACTGGACATTTTATAGCATATATTTTGGTAAAGTATTCATTTATGAATTTCTAGATTTGAGTTATTTATTCTATAATAGGCATGTGTACAAGCAGCATTGTGTAAATCTATTTTCTGTCATATTGTATGTTACAGTATATATGCTACATACTGGCAATTATTTATTGTGTAAACATATTTCACTTATGTATATGTGGAATATAAATGGACATGTGATTAGAGACTTGTTATCTAATATTTCAATTTTCTAATGGAAAATATATTTTGGAATGACATTATTTCCTAGCTAATTATAGCACTAAAAATTTGCAAGATAAAAGAATCCTTAGACACTGCATATTACTTTATACTCATAACTTTTAGATATAATATGCAGAATGTGTATTTACTATGAAAACTGCTTTCCCCGAAAGAATATGAAGGCACACAAAATATAAGCAGAAAATATACTAAAAATGTTATGCTGAATTTGCATTATTATTTCTAATTTCTCCAGTAAAAAGGGGAAAGAAAAGAGGAAAATGGCATGGATATTTGCAGTCAAATAGCAGGGGATTGTGAAAAACAGCTTTTGTGCAGTGAAAAAGAAAGCTTCTCTAGGTTTTAGTAAGAGGGGACCAATTTCTCAAAACACATTTCAACACAGTGACCATGCAAAATGACACTCTTAGGTGTCAGCCTGTTTTGTTGGAATCTAAAATATCACTTCAGGAAAAGTAAAAGTAATGGAATCAAAATTAGTTCCTCTTTTCAATCTCTCAGTCTTCCTAGATGAACTGCTGGCTTGGCAGAAATCTCTGAATTCTGCTCATTCCATGTTCATGAATACTAATAACGTACCTTGAAATATGATCCCTGAACATGAATTCATTCTATTCCCTAGGATGTATTTTTATTTTTCACATTTCACAAAGATTTATGAGAGACATTTTTTTGGCATTTGTTGGCATCAGTGTTTTGCTAATTAACATTCTTGTATATCCACAGAGGAGAATGGACAAAGATTTACAATCCACTTCCTTTATCTTTGAATAGTGTGTTTGTTCCTGTGTGGAGACTGTTAATTAGTTTAACCAAGACTCCTTAAAAACATTTTTCTTCTTCTTTTTTTTTTAAATTCTCAAGTCAGAAAAAAACCCACAGAGCAACCGATTCAAATGAAGAACATTATCTTATATATTTTTTATAATCAAGGAACTACTTGGAAAATAGTCTCATCAGGAAGATAGGAGAATACCCAAGTGAAGGAAAGAATGTGATGAGTAAATGTATTTTCTTAAGTTTCATGCCAAGTTTCCTTTACTTTCTGTGGAGGATATGACAAAACATCTTTAAATGTAACAAGCTAAATCAAGCTTAAGCCCTCCGCTTCCCCCATGCACTGGTTCTATGATCTTAAGCAAGTTAATTAGGGTGATGACAGCGAAGTGTGCAGATTATGTAGGTTCATTAGGTCATTTACTTTGTTTTATCTGTCAGGGAACTTAGTTTATGTAGTTCATTCCATGTAACCTTTATAACCATTCCTCAAAACAGATATGACTAACTCTGTGTTGTATCCTAGAAAACCAAAACCCAAAGATATTAAGCAACCAAGTTAATAAGTGGTGAAGATAGTAACCATACACTTGGGCAACTTCAAGTAATAAATGAGGTAATAAATGTGCTTTGAAAAGAGTTCAGTATTACTGAAGTGTAAAGTGCTACATCATATAACGAGAATAAATCAATATTGATTGAGACCAGGTATCATGCAGTTAATATGTCAAAAAGTTGGGTGGATTCCCCAGAGACAGAGTTGCCACATTTGGCATCTAAGAATGTAGAATTACCAATTAAACTTGAATTTCATTAAAAAATTAATATTTTTAACATGTGTATTTTCCATGCAACATTTGGCATAGGTGATACTAGGCAAGTATGTGTCTGTGTGTGTGTGTGTGTTTTATTTTGACACTGAAATTTGACTGGGTATCTTATATTTTATCTCCCTATTTGGGGACCTTCAATTAGAAAAATTAAAGGCCAGAAAGACCATTAGTACTGAGAATAGAAACAACTGGAGGAACTTATACAATAGGATTTTGTGTTTTGGGTAGACCTTTGATATTGTGTCCTTCATGACCCATGAATGAAATGATTTCAGAGTAAACTAGATGGATAAAACTGAAGTCTGGATCAGCAAATTTGAGTTAATGCAATAATACTGTGTGTAGCAGTCTCATTGGGATCCAGGAAAGCCAGTAGTTATGAGATTAAGATAGTTGAGGGGCGCATGGGTGGCTTAGTCGGTTAAGCGTCCGACTTTCGCTTATGTCATAATCTCGTGGTTCGTGGGTTCGAGCCCCGCGTCGGGCTCTGTGCTGACTGCCAGCCCAGAGCCTGGAGCCTGTTTCAGAGTCTGTGACTCCCTCTCTCTCTGACCCTCCCCTGCTCACGCTGTCTCTCTCTTTCTCCTAGAAATAAATTTAAAAAACACATTAAAAAAAAAAGATAGTTTAGAAAGGTTTGATGAGAAGAACTTGGGCAGACTCTTGAAAGATGATTAGGATTTGGGAATATAAACAAAAGAGTAAGGGAGGGTTAGTATCTCTCTCTGGAAGCATTAACCAAAATAAACACAAGAGAATGAGTCTTTATTAAACGTCAATTCTTCCCTAATATTCCCTGTAGATCTATAAACACTGTAGGAAGAAACAGCTGAGAATAAATGCCCATAAGTAAGTTGAAAAAGTTAGAGGGAGATTCTTGGAAACCACGAATTGAGTTAGGAAAGGAGAAGATACAGAAGATCAATTAGGGACTATTGGGGTAAGCAGTTTGCAGAAGGCATCAACTAGCAGAATGAATCTCCCCATTCTTCCAAAAATGAGACTGAATAGGAAGAAGGGAAATAGATTTTATCAGTAATTTTATATGTTGCCAGATAGAACACTCACAATTAAATTCACTGTAAGATATAAATATAAGTATAGAGATGTTCAGTGTCTACCCAGGATCACAGAGTATGTTTTTCCTTAAGTATTTATTGCCAATCATGGCCAAAGAGGAAGTCAATATTGGCAGATAATCTCCTTGTCCTCACAGAGTTTTCAAGTTTATCTCAGTATTTAGGAGAAACAAACTGAAGTCAGGAAACCTGACTCTGCTACTAAAAAAGTTAACAGAGCTCATTCACCTATACAATGGGAATAAGATTTCATTAGATAAGGTTTAAAAAATTATCTTAGCTATAATATGCTGGGCTCTCTGCTTCGCAAAAGCCACTGATCTAGAAATACTTCCAAAATCCTTTCCATTTACAATAATCATTTACAGTGATTCTATGAGAGATTAGAAGGACCACTTAGAAGAACAAAAATTCAATTATTTAGACATATCTCCACCAGGACATGGATGAAGCTGGTGTCACTGAAGACAAATAACAAAGGATATTTTCTGAAAAACATTCTGAATACATTTTAATAGACTTTATGACAGGCTAGAGAATGAGGACAGAGAATAAAGGCTTAAAATGAATTATAAAATATAAAGAAATGAGGACTTTGGTAAGCTGAATAAGGAATTACAAACCCAGTTTTGAATATTTTATAACAAAAACCTTTTATAGAACCCACAGTATTCCCTAGTATTCCATACATAGAGAAAAATTCTGAATGTTTGTCCTCCCTGACACAAAGGGTAGAAAGAATTCCTGGATGCCTCTTGGAGAAGTAGAGAAGAATATGGTTTTGTCTGACATCAGCTTTGGTGCACTTTTGTAGGTTCAATAAACATACTCTGTCTCAATCAGGGAAAGGAAAATAAATTTTTTTAGAATTAGAGACATTTGTCTCTGTACCTTAGTAACTACAGGATAAATACAAGTTTGACATCATGGGGAAATAATGATACAAATATATGTACTATCATGTATATGAAATGAGCTATCTTATATAAAGCATACCACAGGTGCACAATACATGATGATTTTCTTCCTTCTCCAATAAAATCTACCCTACCAGGCCCAATTTATGTCTTCAGCCAAGGGTACAACATGCCAACCCTCGCAGCCCCCCAGTGCCAGGCAGTATGGACGTACAAGTATCAGAGATGATGGCCAGGGAAAGCATGACACTTTCCCTGAAGAAAATGTTTTTTTCCAGAGTATAAAGGGAGAATTAGGTCATTATATAATACATTAAATGAGTATACGCTAGGCCACTTTGGTGATATTGCTAATGTTACTGCCTTGAGTGGTAGCAAGAGGAAGGTGAAGTTAATTTCCCTTGCTTCAGAAGTAGCACACTTTATAAGTCTGAAGGGTACCATATTATAATGATAACCTACATACAATATTAATCATTTCATGCCAAAAGAAACATTACATTTCAATAGTAATTCCATAAATATCCAAGAGAAATTGTTCCAATATCCATCTATATTGCAGTTAGCTCAGCAGGAAAAGCCGTTATAGTGATGAGGCTCTGAAGAGTCACCAAAAACTTGAGATAATTATATGTGATCCATCAACTACCAAAATCATATTGGTAAAAGCTGCCCAATTATGTATGAATAAGAATCTTAGATTATAGAATGAGCTAGCTGAAGAGAATCTTTTCTAGTGCATTCATTGTAAAGATAAGGAAATGGCACCTGGAGATTATTTGCTTAAGTTTGCTCAGTAAGTGGAAGATGATTCTGAACCAGCTCTTTTGACTTACATGCTTTCCATTAATAAGCTATTGTCACTGATACAAGAACAGCTAATACTTTGACTCTATCTTGAAGATATTTATAAAGAGATGCAAAAAAAAAAGAAATCATTTTAATAATGAAAGACAAAATTTCATTTGTTCCCCAAAATCTAGATTTTAAAACAGAAAGCTTTGAATCCTAAGAATTATAATACTTCTTTTGCACCTAGAATGGCATAATCACACCTGGTTTTACATGTGGGGAAATGGAAACACTAATATTTTACACTTTTTGATCACGGTTTCACAGCTAGAAAATGACCTGAATCCAAGGCCTCTGAATCTCAGTCCATGCATTTTCCCCTCATCTTTCATATCCTTTGTTACCTAAATGCTGGTAAAGCCCACCTTTCCTGTCCTATCTTCCCACCTTCATCCCCAATTCCATATATTTATATTTGGTTTTTGTTTTAATCCCGGTGTAATACCTTATGTTTATCTCATTTTAATATTATCTGTGTTTTCTTGTTTCAGTACATTGCTTTAGCTTTCTAGTATCTTATAAAATTGTAAATTTCTTTCCCAAGAGATTGATGATTTTTACCAGATTTGCATCACTCATAAATGTGTTCAACATTAGTCTTTCAGTACTCTAGTAAGTTACTGACATTTTATTCGTGTTTGTGTCCCTTGTGACTTGCAGATAGGAATATTAAATACTACCTGCAAAATTCATGAATAATGAATAACACAGCACCAAGAACAGTACCCCAGGCTGGGCTTTTTGAGTTCTCCCTATAGGTTTATTGAGATATTTTAATCACCCTTCAGGTACTACTTTACAACCTGCTCTAGTCCAACTTTTTCTACCACCATCTACTTTACTTCAGTTTTCCACATCTTGTTAAGAAAATGTCAAAGAAAAATCTGCCATATGCTTGAAACAGTTTAAGGCTTATATTGGTAGAATGTCTTCTAGTTTCCTCATATCATTCTAGTGCAAGTTTTCTGAATGTACCTTGACAAGTCATGATTTTATGTCACAACTGTGTCCTGATAAAATGAAACAGACTATGAACCTTTTGAATTAATCCACATTATCTTTAGTAATTAAGCAAAGTGGATATACAACTATGTGTGTACATTTTCCACATGCAAAACATGATTCATGCTTAAAATGTTGGATTATCAAGATAAGGCCATGTTCAAGCATGAATGTAGAATGCTGAATAAAGTAATTCAATAATGTTTGGGAAAGAAATATTCTCTCTATTCCATTTCAATTGACTCTATATCTATATCTCACATAGAATCTTTATAGTAATATTTAGTTTGTCATTTAGCCATTAATCCAAAAGGTAAAGAAAAACAAGGTTTGGATTTCTAAATTCAAACTGCTTCTAGGATGTGATAGTAATTTCCACTAGTAAATGATTCAGATATTAGAGTCATTGGATTCTGGCTTCTGACCAAGGTGTTGTAACAGAGATCAGATTTATCTCCCTGAATCTAAAACAGCAAAAAAGTGGAGAAAAGATTAAAAAAAAAGTTTTTACAAAACTGTATATCAAGCAATGGAGGACAGTGATCCATAAAGATGGGAAACAAGCAAGATGGGCCCTATAATTCACTCAAGCCTACTGCCCTGAGAGAATTTCTAAGTCATTACACAAGGAGTCTGGGGGAAAAAAAAAAAGACTGCTAGAGTTCACAAGATACAGACTGGAGAAGAGAACCCTGGAGATCTACAGAAGTCCTCCCTGAAGTATTTACCAGGGGAGTGATCAGTACATGCATGTGAGCTAACTATTAGAAATGTGTAATATGTCACGTGAAATTATTAAATTTCATAGTATCCAGTGAGTATACATGTCATGGAATAGTTCCTGTTCTCAAGAGACAAAACTGAAAAGCTCATAAATAACAGGCAATGGAAAAACTGATAATTGGCAGGCAATGAGTACTCAGAATGCCCCCGTCTCTGTGGGGAAGAATACTTAGCTCTAGACTAAGCATAGTTGTAGTCCATCCTAACAAATTATAAAATAGAACCAGTAAGGATCAAGCTGCTTCCAACTAACAGTATCCCAAGACAAAATTGAATACACACACACACACACACACACACACACACACACACACAAAACCACCACAAAGGTAAAATTTGCATGACCTAGATTCCGATAAAAAGCTACCAGGCACACATACTAGTAGAAAAACACAAACCATGATGAAAGAAGACTACTCAATTGAAACAGACTCAGAATTAAGAAAAATATTACCATGGATCAGAGTGTCAATTCATTAAATAGACAGGATAATGGTAAACATGTAAGCACTTAATGACAGGGTTTTAAAATAAATGGAGTAAAAATGGATAGAACTGTAAAAATGACATGGATGAATTCACAATCATAGTAAAGATTTCAATATTCCTCTCTCAATCAATGAGACCAAGATAACTGTAAAATAATTAAGGCTCAGTCAACCAACATGAGATAGTGGAAATTTATAGAACATATGACAAACAACAGCAGAATATGTATCCTTTTTAGGTCTACATAGAATGCTTACTGAGATAGACCATATTCTAGATAATAAAACTAATATCAAATTAATTTAAAACAATTTAAGTCATTCAAAAATACGTTCGGTCAATATGGAGTTAAATTAGAAATCAATAGAGTTAGATGTATGAAAAAAGCCTCATTATTTGAAAGTTAATATCACACTTATAATGATACGTCAAAGAAGAAATCAAAATATACATTAGAAGATATTTTGAAATGAATGAAAATAAAAATAGAGCTTATCAGAATTTGTGGGATGATAAAAAAACTACTTGAGGGAAAACTTAGGGGACTATATGCCTGTCTTAGAAAAAAAGGAAAGGTCATGAATCAAAAGCCTTAGCTTTCACTTTATAAAATTAGGATGAATGAAACAGAAAGTAAGCAGACAAAAAAATGAAAGCAGAAATTAATGAAAGAAAACACATAGAAACACCTGAGAAAATTGATGAAACAAAAGCTGCTATTTACAGAAGATTCATAAAATTGTTAATCTCTAGCCAGACTGATCAAGAAAAGAGTGAGACAAGAGAAAGGAAAATAATTATCAATATGAATTATAAAAGAGGTGACATCATTATAAATTCTACAGATATTGAAGGATACTCCTTTATGATAACAATTTTGACAATATATATGAAGTTGAAAATGCCTTCACAACTCATTTATGAAGAAACAGATAACCAGACTTACAGTTATTTTAAAAAGAAATTTGCAACTTAAAACTTTTCAAACAAAAATTAGTTAACTTCTTAACTGCTGAAGTTTATTACAGTAACTTGAGATTTGTTTAACACGAAAAATCAGTTAGTTTAATGTTATATGTTAAAACACTGAAAAATAACAATATGATTTTTAAAATAAGATATATAAAGGCATTTGAAAAAACCCAGCATTCATTCCTGATAAGTGCTCTCAGTAAACTAGGAATAGAAGGGATCTTAGCCTGGTAAAGGACATCTATAAAGAAGTTAAAGTTAATATCATACTCGGTGGTGAAATACTGAATTCTTTCCCCTTAAGATTAGAGAGAAGAAAATGATGTCTCCTGTCAACATACCTATTTAACATTATAATAGATCTTTTAGACAATGAAATAAGACAAGAAAAAGAAGTTAAGGCCACATGAATTGGAAAGTTTTTGAGGTGACAGATATGCTCATTTGTATATTTAAAACTCTGCAGTTAACTATATGTGAATTACATCTTAATAAAGTTGTTAATAAAAT
The DNA here is from genome assembly GCF_003009895.1 of Hyaena hyaena. NCBI lineage: Eukaryota > Metazoa > Chordata > Mammalia > Carnivora > Hyaenidae > Hyaena > Hyaena hyaena. The sequence goes on along the minus strand of NW_024081092.1, from coordinate 955,310 downwards.
ATTACCAGGAAGCATACATATATAAAAAATAAATTAATGCCTATGAAATATAACAACAAACTAAACAAATTAGTAATTGATTAAGATGACGAACTTTGGGTCTATGTCTATAATGCTTTGTAGTTGCTTGGTCTTAACCTGTCCTAACACATAGTTGATTGGTTCCAACATGTCTTCAAATTGGATTGAAAATTTGTAGTAGGAACAAACATGGGATTTTTCACAAATAATTTTAGTTATGTTTGCTTAGTTCTACAAATTAAGTATAACCAGTGCACAAAATGTCTTTTTGATGTAAGAAAGTTTAATATTGGACAATATTAAGAAATTTTTTCTTCATTTTTATATCCATTTTTTTAACTGTTACTTATTGCTTCATAGCCTTAAACTTATGATTTACCTAATTTTAGGCTGTACTTAAGATAATTCTCAAATCCTGAAGAATTAATTTCCCGTTTGGTGTCACCATATGACATCAACTCAGAAGTTGATACTCTTTTACCATATTTAAAATTTTACATTGAGTTCTAACTTACTTAGCTGTTACTAAAATTAACATCAATTAATTAAGAATATTTTTATCATCTCTGCCAACCAACCAACCAACAAAAACAAATATTACTTTTAATGTGTGAAGAAACAAAGTATAAGCTCCTTGAGAAAGAGATAATACTGAGTTATTTATCAAGTTACTGAATTCCTACTTTGTGGTAGGCTTTGAGTTAAGTTACAGGAGATGAATCAATAATCAGCTTTATACATGAAAAAAAAATGAGATTTAAATAAATAACTTACCTGACATCTCACCTACTAACTCATAGAGCTAAGAACTGAAATAAGCTTTGTGTTACTTTGAAATAATGAGCACTTTGCTTACTGACATTTCCGTCACTTAAGTTGATCCAAACCTCTTTGCTTTGAAAGGTCAGAGAGAGTTTATGAAATATAGACCCACAATACAAATCCTCCTCCATTATAAAAAAGAGAAAAAAATGAAAATTAACTAATAGTCTAAAGGATCTGTAATAACAGTCCCATCTTTATGCTGTCTTAGAAGAGAGATAAAATTTTACATGTCTTAAGTTGGAACAGCACATTTGGTTTACCTGCCACCATTAACTCTGGCTTTTTTCAGCAATAGGTTGTAATCATGATTATGACAGAAAAAAAAAATCAGCTTTTGACATTCTAATAAATGCCTCTGTTTTGTGCAGAAGTATATGACCAACCTATATTTTGAAAGAATGCTCATGAATGATGAATATGTATTTCAAATGTAATTAAGTTATGCCCTTTCTTGTAGCAAGATTAGACTTATAAATGCATGGCTGCTTTGATATTCATATAATTCTCTCATTGCTTTTAAAGATCCACTACATAGAAATTATTATTTTGCAAATTTTTAACAGAATGACACATTCAGTTAGTATGTATGCAGTAGGGATTATTCAGTCCTAAGTCATTCTACATCAGTTTCTCAAATTATTCTCAAAGTGGCTGTTTTTAATCAGTTCACTTGCAGAACAAAGCTGACTAATATTCATACTATATGCTTCTAAATCATTGTTTCCTATATATTCCATAAAATCAGTAGATATTAAAGGTAAATGCAGATTTCAATTCTATAATATAGGAAAGGAAATACAAAGAAAATATTAGTTATTTTGTACACTCAAAAAATTCTTATAGTTGAACAAAATCTCCAAGGTCACTGAATGCATTAATAGAATCTATTATATTTATCACTAGTAAATTTCAACTTCTAGTTTAAGTTCAACCTTTCAGCTGGGAAGGTTTTTTTCCTTCTGATTTTGATTCTGTAATTAGTCACATTAGTTGAAACTTCCAGCTCTTTGTGAAGAACAAATATGATAAGCAACGCTTCCATGACTTCATTCAAATCACTAATACAAATGTCTCAAAGAACAAAAGGGCAGTCTAAGTAGAGTGTAAAGGAAAGAGAAATCAAGAAACTGATCCCATTCACAATTGCACAAAAAAACATAAAATACCTCGGAATAAACCTAACCAAGGATTCTAGAGATCTGTATGATGAAAACTATAGAAAACTTATGAAGGAAATTGAAGGAGACACAAAGAAATGGAAAAGCATTCCATGCTCATGGATAGGAAGAATATAGTTAAGATGTCATTACTACCTAAAGCACTCTACACATTCAATGCAATTCCAATCAAAATTGCACCAGCATACTTCTCAAAACTAGAACAAACTATCCAAAAATTTGTATGGAACCACAAAAGACCCCGAATAGCCAAAGTAATACTGAAAAATAAAACCAAAACGGGAGGTATCACCATCCCAGACTTCAGCCTCTACTACAAAGCTGTCATCTTCAAGACAGTATGGTATGGGCACAAAAACAGACACATAGACCAATGGAACAGAATTGAGAACTCAGAAGTGGACCCAAAAGTATACAGCCAACTGATCTTTGACAAAGCAGTAAAGAATATCCAATGGAAAAAAGACAGCCTTTTTAACAGATGGTGTTGGGAGAACTGGACAGCAACATGCAGAAGAATGAAACTAGATCATTATCTCACACCATACACAAAAATAAACTCAAAATGGATAAAGGACCTGAACGTGAGACAGGAAACTATCAACACCCTAGAGGAGAAAGCAGGAAGCAACCTCCTTGACCTCCACCGCAGCAACTTCTTACTTGACACATCCCCAAAAGCAAGGGAATCAAGAGCAAAAATAAACTGTTGGGACCTCATCAAGATTAAAAGCTTCTGCACAGCCAAGGAAACAACCCAGAAAATTAATAGGCAACCAACGGAATGGGAAAAGATAGTTGCAAATGACATATCAGATAAAGGGTTAATATCCAGAATCTATAAGGAACTCACCAAACTCCACGCCTGAAAAACAAACAACCCAGTGAAGAAATGGGCAGAAGACATGAACAGACACTTCTCCAAAGAGGACATCCAGATGGCCAACAGACACATGAAACGATGCTCAGCATCCCTCCTCATCAGGGAAATACAAATCAAAACCACACTGAGATACCACCTCACGCCAGTCAGAGTGGCTAAAATGAGCAAATCAGAGAACTCTAGATGCTGGCGAGGATGTGGAGAAACGGGCACCCTCCTACACTGTTGGTGGGAATGTAAACTGGTACAGCCCCTCTGGAAAACAGTGTGGAGGTTCCTCAGGAAAGTAACAATAGAACTCCCCTATGACCCAGCAATAGCACTGCTAGGAATTTACCCAAGGGATACAGAAATGCTGAGGCATAGGGGCACATGTACCCCAATGTTCATAGCAGCACTCTCCACAATAGCTAAAACATGGAAAGAGCCTAAGTGTCCATCAACAGATGAATGGATCAAGAAGATGTGGTTTATCTATACCATGGAATACTACATGGCAATGAGAAACGATGAAATCTGGCCATGTGTAGCCACATGGATGGACCTTGAGGGTGTTATGCTGAGCGAAATAAGTCAGGCAGAGAAGGACAAATATCATATGTGTGCACGTATAGGAGGATTAGGAGGAACTTGACGGAGGAACAAGGGGGAGAAGAAGGGCGGAAATGGTGGGGGAAAGGGAGAGAGGCAAACCATGAGAGACTCTTGAATGCTGACAAAAACTGAGGACTGATGGATGTGGGGGGGAGGGGGGGATGGGCATGGAGGAGGGCACTTTGGGGATGAGCACTGAGTGTTATGTAGAAACTAATTTGACAATAAAATATTTGTAAAAAAAAAATAAGTAGAGTGTAAAGAACATAGATCCTTGAATCAAAATAACTAGGTTTGAGGCTTGATGCCACCATTTCTGAGCTGGTGACCCTGGGCAAATCATATAACACTGAGAGCCATAGATCACTTTTTTAAGGTAGTAAAAATATACAAAGATATGAAAATACCTTGTCAAATGCAAATAATAACTTTATACATGATGTCCATATATATAGTAGATATATCACTGAAGGCATATTTTAAGTTGATATTAATATATAAATATTAAATAATAAATCCATTCAAATTCATATTTAGCTATCAATTCATCTACACTCCCATTTTTAAATCATCCTCGGGACACCTGGGTGGCTCAGTCAGTTAAGCAGCAGACTTCGGCTCAGGTCATGATCACACGATTCATGGGTTCGAGCCCCACATCAGGCTCTGTGCTGACAGCTAGCTCAGAGCCTGGAGCCTGCTTCAGATTTTTATCTCCCTCTCTCTCTGACCTTCCCCTGCTCACGCTGTCTCTCTCTCTTTCAGAAATAAATAAAACATTTAAAAAATAAATCATCCTCAGTAATATCTGCATAGAATTTTATCAGCTATATTGCTAAAGTCAGTATCTCAATTATCTCTTTTTGAGAGAATGAAAGAATACATGTTGTTAATGGCAATACTATGATTTGCCCTTCATTCATATTAAAGTTGGGGGGGAAATATATCACTTTTGCTTAAATCATTCTTATTAAATCCATGTGATTTCTATGGATCACATAATTCCTTTTTTAAGGGCCCCAAACCAAAATTTAAAAAACTAATATAAATATAGCCAGCAAAATCAATGTTCCTATTATTTCTATTCTTCTCTTCCCAAATCACATACCTTTTGAAAATGAAGTACTTATTGGCCAATTGACTCATCTACAGTTAGGTATTAGGAAAAAGAAATTTGGAGTTTGAAAAACTATGATTTGAACTTGGCTCTGACATTTATTAATTATGCAAGTAGCCTGGCTTCTTTGAGCATTGGCTTATTCATCCATAGAAGTGCAGAGAATAATTTTTATTTTGCCAGTTGGTTATGAAAGTTAAATGAAATAACATGTACCCAGTGATCAGTCAATGTCTGACCACACCAAATGTTATCTCTCCTATATGCTCTTCCCTCATGCCTTTTCCTTTCTGAAACAGAATGACATATTTCTAGGTCTACCTTTTAGAGGTATGGATTCCTAGTAGACTGTAACTCTACTATATGCTCTAACTACAAAATATAGTGAACACTAAGAGAATGGCTTTTCTAAAGTTTGCATAAGCCAACAAAAGCCCCAGATTAGCTCTGTCTACAGTCTTCTCTTTGGGGCACTAGACAATTTAGCTTCATACAGAAAAGGCAAAATTCTCTATATTCAGACACGTAAGATCTCATTTTAGAAATATATACAAACAGAGGGCACTGCCTGCAGATATGCATCACTGAAGTCAGGAAGTTTGTCAGCAAAGGTAATGATCCGGTGGCCTCAGCTGAGTTCCTGAAAAGGTCTCTACAGCAGTGTTAAAATGGCCATAAATAACAAGATAATTAAGCATCTGTCCTGAAAATCCATTTGAAAAGAGCTGTTCTAAGTTTCTGAGAGTAAATCATTAAAAAGAGAGCAGTGAAAGCACAGAGTTTGGGTTTCTTAAATTCACCGCTTCCTGTTTCTTATTTAAAAAGATGCTCATGAATCTTTTAAGTTGTTTGTATCTTTGGAAATTTTCCTGAGGAACCAAAAAGGGGAGAATAAAGCAGGGGGAATGGGGCATATATCTAAAACGTCTTCCATCTGAGGAGACAGCCCTTACTTCCAGGACCATCCCCATAAAGGGAGAGGTTCATTTTTTCCTATCTTTCTCCATGCGGTATAAGCCTTAAGCCTTAGTTTCTCTGCTCTTCCTTTAGTACTACTTCAGACCCTTGGCAGTTCCTGAATTATTGTAATGATATCCCAGTTGAATCTTCCTAGGCTCTAGCCTGGTTTTCCTTTTGATCCACTTCCATTTTCCTCCTGGAGTGATCCTTAGGATACAAACCTGCCCCTATATCTCCTCTGCTTAAAGTATCCCATAAGTCCACTGTATTCGGGATAAAGTCTAGTCTGGAAAAAAATTGCTTCAAATTGTGAACCTAGTTTATGTTTCCAGATTCTTCTCCAGCCACTGGAAATTCAGACTTGAAAAGGCCCTTGAAAAACAGGAAAGTGTTATGGAAAGGAGTGAGTGTTCCCAGTGAAAACAGTAATGGAATCAAAATGAACAACAAAGCCTTGTCTGTCTTCAAGAAAGACTGTGGGCTTGATGTAAGAAGATTTAAACCTTTAGGCTGGCTTTAAAGGATAGAAGAGAATGGGTTAATCAAGGTAACTGCTGAGAAAATTCCAAAGCATGAAGAAAGTCCAGATATGACTCTGTGAAAGGCAGAGAGGTGTGGTCTGCATGAGATGACCACAATATTTGCCAAAATCCTTAATCTCTTCCCCACCATGAACTCATATGTCCCTCTTGGACCTGACATGTGACAAGTCTACAATCGTTACTTAGTGATGAATAAAGAGAAGCTTATCGTTTTGAATGCCTCTTTAATGAGCAATCATTTCAGCAGAAATTGTTACTCAAGTACCTTTTGATATTTCCTATCTCAGACTGTTGTTTAGATCAAGGATTTAAGTGACATCATATAATATATATTCCATGAGCAACCACTAAGTGCCAGGCATTGAGAATACAATGGTAAATAAGAGACATAATCTATGCCCCATGGAATTTATGTCTTAGTTGGAAGGAGATTCATAAAGACACATAATTTCAGCACAGGATGACTCATAATTTGATAGGTGACCTACTATGTTCCTATCCACTCTGTCAGGCATATTAGAGCTTGTAATCTTATGAAAAATGAATATTAGAGAAAAATGCTAGCTCCTACATAATTACAAATTACACAAATACAATGACTTAAAGTAAGTATAATACCATATAACAGAGGTGAAGTTATTTTGGGTAATAAGGGAAGATGCACTGAGAAAGTGATATCTACACTGATATTTGATGGATGAGTAGGACTTAGCTGAGGTAAAACCTATAAGAGCATTCAGACTGAAAGAACAGCATAGGCGAATACTCTGAGGCAGAGAAAGGCTTGGTATATTTTAAGAGCCAATTAAGTATAGCTCAGCTGGTACATGGTGACAAAGTATGGAAGCAGGAAGGGCTGGAATAGAACTGCCATGACTCTTCCAATCCCTGAATATGGTATATCTTCTCATTGATTTCAATATTTTCTCAGTGATCCTGATTTCTATTATTTTTATTTTCATTTTTTCTTTCAAGTTTTTATTCACATTCCAGTTCATCAACCTACAGTGTAATAATAGTTTCATGTATATAATTTAATGACTCATCACTTATATACAACACCCAGTGCTCATCACAAGTGCCCTCCCCAATACACATAACCTATTTAACGCATTTCACTGCAGGTTTCCCTCCAGTAACCCTCATTTTTTCTTTATGGTTAAAAGTCTGTTTTCTGGTTTGCCTTTCTTTTTTCCCCGTTTACCTATTTAGTTTTTTATATTCCACATATGAGTGAAATCGTATGTGTCTTTCTTTGATTTATTTCACCTAGCATAATACTCTCTAGCTCCATCCACATCCTTGCAAATGGCAAGATTTAATTTCTTTTTAAGGCTGAGTAATAGTTCATTGTATATATATATGCCACATCTTCTTTATGTATCCATCAGTTGATGGACATTTGGGCTCTTTCCATAACATGGCTATTGTTGATAATGCTGCTATAAATCTTGGGGTGCATGTGCCACTTTGCATCAGCATTTTTGTATCCTTTGGGTAAATATGTAGTAATGCAATTGCTGGGTCATAGGTTAGTAGCTCTATTTACAACCTTTTGTGGAACCTCCATATTGTTCTCTCCAGTGGCTGCACGAGTTTCCAGTTCTGCCAAAAATCTAAGAGGGTTCCTCTTTCTCTACATCTTTACCAACACATGTTGTTTCCTGTGTTGTTAATTTTGGCCATTCTGACTGGTGTGACGTGATATTTCATTGAAGTTTTGATTTGTATTTCCTTAATCAGTGATATTGAGCATCTTTTCACGTGTCTGTTATCTATCTGTATGTCTTCTTTGGAAAACTGCCTATTCATGTCTTCTGCCCATTTTTTAACTTAATTATTTTTATGTATGTCTTTATTTTTTTAAGTTCTTTACATATTTTGGACACTAGTCCTTTATCTGATAGGTCATTTGATAATATCTTCTCCCATTCCAAAGGTTGCCTTTTAGTTTTGTTGATTGTTTCCTTTGCTGCACAGAAGCTTTTTATTTGATGAAGTCCTATTAGTTTATTTTTGCTTTTGTTTCCCTTGCCTCAGGAGACATATCTAGTAAGAAGTTTCTATGGCTGATGTCAAAGAGGTTACTATCTGTATTCTCCTCTGGAATTTTGATGGCTTTTGTCTCACACTTAGGTCTTTCATCCACTTTGAATTTGTTTTTGTGTACGGTGTAAGAAAGTGGTTTAGTTTCATTCTTTTTCATGTTGCTGTTCAGTTTTCCCAACACTATTTATTGAAGAGACTGCTTTTTACCATTGGATATTCTTTCCTGCTTTGTGGAAGATTAGTTGTGGGTTCACTTATGGGTTTTCTATTCTGTCTATTCTTCCATGCTTTGACAGTGGTGAGAGTGGACATCCCTGTCTTATTCCTGACAATAGAGGAAAAGCTCTTAGGTTTTCCCCATTGAGGATGACATTAGGTATGGTTTTTCATACATAGTCTTTATGATGTTGAGGTATGTTCCCTCTAAACCCATTTTGTTGAGGGGTTTTTTTTTTTTTCATGAATGGATGTTATACTTTGGTAAATGCTTTTTCTGCATCTATTGAGAGGATCATATGGTTTTTAGCCTTTCTTTTATTAATGTGGTATATCCCATTGATTTATTTGTGAATACTTACCCACCCATACAACTCAGGAACAAATCTCATGTGATTGTGGTGAATGACTCTTTTAATATAATGTTGGATTAGATTTGCTAGTATTTTACTGAGAATTTTTTCATCCATGTTCATCAGGAATATTGGGCTTTAGTTCTCCTTTCTGTGGGGTCTTTGGTTTTGGAATCAGCATAATGCTGGCCTCAAATAATGAGTTTGGAAGTTTTCCTTCTATTTTGTTTTTTGGAATTATTTTAGAAGAATAGGTATGAACTCTTCTTTAGATATTTGGTAGAAATTGCCTATGAAGCCATCTTCCTGGACTTTTATTTCTTGGGAGTTTTGTGATTACTGATTCAATTTTTTTTTTTCCTTCTGGTTATGGGTCTGTTCAGGTTGTCTATTTCTTCCTGTGTCAGTTTTGGTAGTTACATATTTCTAGGAATGTAGTTCTTCCAGATTGTCCAATTTGGTAGCAAATAATTTTTAATAAGATTTTCTTATAATTGTTTGTATTTCTGTGGTGTTGGTTGTTATTATCCCCTCTTGTTTATTGATTTGGTATTTTCTCTTTTAGAAGTGTGGCTAGGGGTTTATCAATTTTACTAAGTTTTTCAAAGAATCAGCTCCAGGTTTCACTGATCTGTTCTACTTTCTTTCCCCATATCATTTATTTCTGCTCTGATATTTATTATTTCAATTCTGGTGGCTTTAGGGTTCACTTGTCCTTTGTCTAGCTTCTTTAGGTGTAAGGTTAGGTTGTTTGAGATTTTTCTTGCTTCTTGAGGTAGGCATATATTCCTATTTACTTCTCTCATATGACTGCTTTTGCTGCATCTCAAAGGTTTTGGACCATCGTGTTTTCATTTTCATTTGTTTCCATGTATTTTTAAAGTTTCTTCTTTAATTTCCTGGCTGACTCATTCATTATTTAGCAGCATGTTGTCTAACCTCAATTCATTTGTGGTCTTTTCACATTTTTCTTGTGGTTGACCTCAAGTTTTATAGTTTTGTGGTATACCATAGCAAATATGCATGGTATGATCTCAACTGTTTGTTCTTTAGGCCTGAGCCGTGACCTATTGTGTGATCTATTTTGGAGAATGTCCCATGTTCACTTGCAAACAATGTGTATTCTACTGCTTTAGGATAAAACGTCCTGAATATATCTGTTAAGTCCATCTAGTCCATTGCATCATTCAAAGCCACTGTTTCCATTTAGATTTTCTCCTTAGATGACCTATCCTTTGATGTAAGTTATATTATTACTATTATTGTATTATTATATACTATTATATTATCCCTACTATTGTTGTATTATTATCAATGAGTACCTTTATATTTGTTATTAATAGATTTTTATGTTTGTATACTTCAAGTTGGGGGCATAAATATTTACAGTTGTTAGATCTTCTGGCTGGATAGTTCCCTTTATTATGATATAGTACTCTACTTCATCACTTGTTGTAGTCTTTGGCTTAAAATCTAGTTTGTCTGATATAAGTATAGCTACTGCAGCTTTCTTTTGATATCCATTAGTTAGCATGATAAATTGTTCTCCATCCCCTCAATCGGTATGTGTCTTTAGTTTTAAAATGAGTCTCTGGTAGGCAGCATATAGATCGGTCATGGTTTTTCATACATTGACACCCTATGTCTTTTATTATTTTTTTTATACATTGTCTTTTGATTGGGGTGTTCAGTTGTTTACATTCAGAGTAGTTATTGATAGATACGTATTTAGTGCCGCTTTATTACTTGTTTTGCATTATTTCTGGAGATTTTCTCTGTTCCTTTCTAGTCTTTGTCCCTTTTGGTCTTGCCTTCCCACTTAAAGAGTCCCCTTTAATATGTCTTTCAGGGCTGGTTTAGCGGTCATGAAGTCCTTTAGCTTTGGTTTAGGAAACTCTTTATTTCTCCTTCTATTGTGAATGATAGCCTTGTTGGTTAGAGTATTCTTGGCTGCAGATTTTTCTGATTCAGCATGTTGAATATACCATGCCACTTCCTTCTACCTTGCCAAGGTTCTGTGGAGAGATCTGGTGTTAGTGTTATGGGTCTTCCTTTCTAAGTTAGGGACTTCTTTTGTCTTGAAGCTTTTAGGATTTTTTCTTTGTCACTTATTTTGCAAATTTAACTACAATATGTCTTGCTGTTGGCCTGCTTTTGTTGATTTTGATGGGAGTTTTCTGTTCCCCTTGGATTTGGATGTCTGCTTCCTTAGCCAGATTAGGGAAGTTTTCAGCTATTATTTTCTCAAAATTTCTGCCCCCTTTCCCCTCTCTTCTGGAACTTCTATGATACAAATGTTACTATGTTTGATGGAGTCACTGAGTTCCCTAATTCTATTCTCATGATACATCATTCTTCATTCTCTCCATTGTTCAGCTTCAGTATTTTCTATATTTCTATACTCTATATCACTTATTAATTCCTCTGTTTCTTCCATCCTTGTGGTCATTACATCCAATTGGTTTCTAATCTCAGATACAGCATTTTTCATTTCTGCACGATTGCCTTTTTAGCTCTTCTATCTCTGCAGGAAGAGTCTCCCTGATGTCTTCCATTCTTTTCTCAAGTCCAGCGAGTATCCTTATATTGTTGCCTTAAATTTTGGATCTGGCATATTGCTTATATCCATTTTTATTAGATCTCTGGCTGCCCATGACCTTTTCTTGTTCTTTAATTTGGGATGAATTCAGCCATTTTGGCATTTTGTCTAGGTCTCTATATTCTACTCTGCATTAGAAAATCTTATTATGTTTTCTGTTCCTGAGTGTAATGGTTTTACGAAGAAGAGAGCATATAATGTCCAGGGCCTAGTGCTTCAGGAAGTGTCTGTTGTGTGTGTTGTGTGCACTCTGCTGCTGTGTTTTGGCTGCTCTATTCCTCAGGTAACTCATCTGCAGAGGTTCTCCTTGACTTCAGTGGGCAGTGTTTGGACCTTGGCCAGAGTGTGGCAAGTTTTAACTAGGTATGCTCTTGTCTGCTTGTTAAATAAGACTTGATATTATTTCCCATAGAACTGGAGATTTGAAGAACCATGTCAGTAGACATGGTGCATGCAGGAGTTTGTGCTTACCTTCTGGGAAGGTGACCGGTGTGCTGGTCCTTAGGCACACTTACCTGAAAAAGCAGTACTAGGGGAGGTGGGGGGAGACTTGGTGTAAGTGGTTTAGGCCACCATTATTTGTGCTGTGCTATTGACTGAAACTGGTTTATGGTGAGAAGTGGGGGAAGAAAATGGTGCCAGCCAGCTCCTTTGTCTCTGGTGAGGGGAGTCCTTACTTGCTACTCTCATGGAAGCACTCCCAAAATAGTGAAAGATTTTGTGTCATGCATCCTAGGTGTTTTGCAGATCACGGTTTTCAGGCTGTTTGTCTCCAGGTTGCTTGCTTGCTTTAAGTAGCACAGTATACTTTGGGCTCTGTATCAGCGAGGATTGCTGACTTTTATGAGACTGACATGCTACCTACTGCGCTGAGGCATCTAAGTCTACTGACTTTTAAAAGTGAAAACTTTAGGGACTTGATGTGGTGGAGATCTACTCTGGTCCTCTGGGAGAGGATCTCACCACTCTCAGATCAATCCAGGTTTGGCCAAGAAGGGCAGTTGTGCCAGAGCAGGAGTGTGGAATTTGGAGCAAAGCAGGCTAAACAAGAAAGTGCCCAGGTTAGCTGTCTTCAGCAGGTATCTCTGGACCTATGCTGAGGGCTGGGAGAATGAAATGGCACCTGCTGGTTCTTTTGTCCCTGGATAGGCAATGTCACAGCTGTGCTCCAAGAAGAGGGAAAAGCTGCCCCATTACCATGCCCCTCCCCAACCCCCATGTGCCTTAAGTGATCCTCGGATCACTCCACCTGTTCCTATGTTGTTTGCGTGCCTTCTCTCCAGGAGTAGGCAGCAACCTTAGGTCTCTATCCTTATAAAATTCCAGTTTTTGAGCCCCACTGGTTTCAAACCCTCAAGAAAATCAGCCTCTCTCATTTTCTCAGAAAATGGCTGAAGTGTTCTTGTGCTTGTCCTGGTGGATTCCTCTCTCTCTCCTTCCCTCCCTCTCTTTCTCTCTCTTTCTCTGTGACCTCCCCTTCATAGCACAAGAGATCCCTTTCTCCCTCAAACCACATCTCTGCACTTCCTACCTTCCTCTATGTGGCTTCTTCTTTCCCTCTAGTTATGCAGCTTGTTCTGTCAGTCCTCATGTCAATTTCTTGGGTATTCAGAATGATTTCACGGTTATCTAGCTGTGTGCGAGAGATGAGACAAGCCTAGGGTTTTCCTACTATGCCACTATTTTAGCTCCACCGATTTCTATTCTTTTTGGTTCTCGCACTGTTCTCCTTCTACCTGCTCCCAACTATCTCTCATCTCTCTTTGGAAGCTTGATACATCTCTTTATCCCCATTTTTCTGAAATTTGACCAAAAATTGTGTCTCAGTATGGGGAGGAGGGATTTTCAGCCACTGAGGTACTCAGAAGGCCATTTTTAATCTTGAAATTTGTGTCATTAAGTTCTGGAAAATTTTAAAAATAAGGTTTTAATGATACATTTTTTTATTTTTTGAAATTCTCTTTCAAACTCTTATTTAAATGTTGGTGTACCCTAGATCAGTTCTCTAGTTTTCTTCTATTTTCTCTTCCAATTACCATTCTTTTGCCCATTTTTTTTTACATTTTTATATATTTCTTTAATTTATTTCTTCATATTCCTCTCATAAATGTTTCATTTCTATTATTACATATACTTTTTATTCCTTATTCTATATATATGTTCAGTATCTTCTACTTGCAAGGATGCAATATCTTATCATGTCTTTGAAAATATTACTATTCGTTCTTCATTTGAGCTTTTCATTTTCCTGAAGCGTCTCTACTTCCTCCAAACAGCCATTTATATTTATTGGTTTTGTGCTTTGTCCTCCATGTCAGTGGTTTTTCTCAGATGATTAGGGGTATGCAGTGGTCTTTTGCATTTAATAGTGGGACATTTAGAGAGAGAGAGAGAGAGAGAGAGAGATTCTGTGCCTGTGGGCAGAGCCTGTCTATTGTGGATTTCTTATCAGGGAGTTCTGAGTGGGCTGTTCACTGGGTCACCCTTGAAGTTGGACTTGTCACATGTTTCAGGGAAGAAGGTATTTCCACTCTGACCTGGCTGCCTGAATTTTAGGATCCCAAGTGGGGAAAAGAACTTCCCCAAGCTATCAACATTTGTGGTGTAAAAATTTAATTATTTACTTATTAAGTATAGCACCCTATCTCTCAACTGGCTTGGGATTTTCAATCCAAAGTTACTCTTTTTTTGCCCTACACTCTGAATTAATTTCAACTTTTCTGCCAGAATCCAAGTGGGATTCTGGAGGTGTTTGATGTTTATGCAAAATTTCAATTACTTCTGCTTTTTTAAAGCCTAGTTTCCAGAGATAGCTACCACCACAGATTCCTGAGCATTTTTTTTGTGTGTGTGGGTTCTATATTATATATTGGATTGTTTCTTGTCTGAGAATTTGGCTTTCCTTCTAGTTCATTATTTCTTCCTACACTTGTCCATTTAAATATTTCTGTTGCTATCATCTCTTCTTCCATTCTTTTCGTCTTTGCATAATTTAAGAAAAAAATCCCTTTATTCATTTTTAATGTATATTTAGAAAGAGAGAGAGAGAGAGAGAGAATGAGCAGGGGAAGGGCAGAGAGAAAGGGAGACACAGAATCTGAAGCAGGCTCCAGGCTCTAAGCTGTCAGCACAGAGCCTGACATGGAGCTTGAATTCATGAACTGTGAGATCATGATCTGACTGATGCCTAACCCAACTGAGCCACACAGGCATCTCTACCCATTTCAGAGGCATTCATGAGAAAATGGAATTACATGGAAGTGTTCAACTTTCATTATTGGAAGTTGTTTGGATTGGCTTTTAAAGCTTTACAGAATATGCTGGGGTGGTGGAGGAGAATGCTTGGTTATAGCAGTCTTTGACAAACACATCAGGAACTACAGGGCTGGATTCTATGAAGGGATTCTTTCATCATTTTGAACTCTATGTACTTTGTCCTTCCCCTCTCCCCCATCAGCCAATAGACAAGACCAATGGCTTATTTAGAAAGTTCTAAGACATCAACCAGCTTCTGCAAGTGTTTGTGTCTGTGGAGAGGGGGTGTGTATGCATATTTGTTAAACTGAACATTCTTAACAATTATCACCCTTTAGGAATCATATATTCATATTGTATACTCTTTTTCAGATTTACAAATACTGCAAGCGTAATCATTTTTATAAACCTAAGCAACATGTTCTTAATCTTATAAACACATATGAGTTAATACTTATGAGGTCTTATGAAAACTACCACTTCTCTTCTGACTATGAGTGTAGTCTGAAACTAAGTACCCTACACTACTCTTAGTACCTCACTCTTATGTATTTGGGTTTTATCCTTGAATTTTCATCTGCGACTTTTAATTCTTTTTGCCTCCCTAGTGGCCGTTCAACCTTCAGGATCATAATTATCTCAGTTAGCAGGTTAAAGATCAACTGAGCTGGATCCTGAATCCTTTGTTTGAGTTAAGGTTTGTTCTTTTCTCAATACTGCTGAGTTTCTTCTCCTTTGATTTATGCCACTTTTGCCAGTCAATAAGGCAAATGCCACCCAAACAAGGTTGAAAGGTTTTCACTTATTTCACTGAGTTACCTTCAATTTTTCCCTCCAGAGGCATTATGTTAGAACCAGCCCTAATTATTCAGGAATACAAAAGTCAGTCTTATTTGCCTTATTTACCTTTCTGTCATCTTAATTATATTAATTCAGAAATGTGTTATGTCCTCAAACAGCAAATCAATCTTTTCTATGACTTTTATCAAGACAAGAGAATAGGCACGACTTGACATACAGTTGTGGGTCTCTCTCATAATACCTCAACAATACTTTTAAAATGAGATTGATAACATAACTAACAAGTGGGGTCCAATAAATGCTAGACACTTGAAAAAGCTGCTTTGTGTTTTAAATATGAATAAATCATTCAAAATATAAAAGAGGAAAGACAACCTGGACTCAAATGATCATGGCTTTTGGAATTAAGTTAATTAGGGCAAATACCAGTTGTATCCATAAGAAAGATTATCACTGTTTATGCATTTCTCAAGGAACACTTGAAGAGGTTAAGGCAGTGTGGGTTTTAGTGTGAATGACACTACATGCTTTCTTTGATATTTTCAGTCATCCTTACTTTATTTTATCTTTAACACTACATGCTCAGACACTATTAAATGTTAACCATATTCTGCATTCTACTTGGAACACAAATATATATTTTTTTGGTAGTTACTGGGTTACGTAACAAAAAGTAATTATTTTATGTAAAAAGAAAAGGACAAGTCTCATTGTTGGTGTCAAGCTGGATTTTAAAGTCATCACTATTCCTTCTGAAATAATATCATTAAATGCATATCATGGGGAAGTCTTTTTTTTTTTTATTTCTAGGAGAGAGAGAGAGAGAGGGACAGTGTGAGCAGGGGAGGGTCAGAAAGAGAGGGAGTCACAGACTCTGAAACAGGCTCCAGGCTCTGAGCTGGCAGTCAGCACAGAGCCCGAAGCGGGGCTCGAACCCACGAACCG